>NC_069731.1:19702920-19852920 GCF_027358585.1 Pangasianodon hypophthalmus | reverse complement strand
AAAAAACAATAACAGGAAAGTTGTTACGACTAAAACAAACCATTCTCAGTAGTGACTCTAAAAATAACAGTACAAAAACATTCAGTATTGACGGTGACGTTATTGTGCTAATGTTTGTTTGGACCGTAACGCTCCTTTGAAAAAAAAAATCCAGAACGACGAGAGACTACGGTGTCCCTGAGGACGGCAAGACAGACGGTTGACCTTTGACCCCCCAGGCTTGTCTTCCTCTCTCTCTCCTTCATGAGCATGTAGAGCGTATGGATGTTTTTGTGATGGCGTGCTACATTCAGATCTCCAGCGTAGTAATTAAAATCAAAGTGATGTGGAAGCCACCGTTAGCATGGCAGCACTCGGGACCCTTTTTTTCGTTTGTTTTTGTTTTAATATGTCCTACATTTTTTGCAAGAGGTTTAAAATCCCAGAATAATTAGCGTCCACAGTGAAGCTTTTCTTATAGAAAAAGAGTATGAAAGACGTCAGGAAGAACTCATTGTATAAAAAAGACGATTTAGGAAGTTGTTTCAATTGGTAAAAAAAAGGAGCATCTCAAACGAAGATTGCGTTCCCTGATCCTGATTGAGGAGTTTGGTTTCGGGGTATTTGAAGTGGCTATTTTCTTGTAATTCCCAGAGAGACGGTGTTTGCAGCTGTGTTTCCACGAGGGTTGTTTTGTTTTTGTTTTGTTTTTTTTGTGAAGTAGAGCCAAAGACTCTTTGCTCTCATTTCTTGCTGGTTCAGGAAGAAGAGTATCTCCAGTGGGACACGTACAGATGAAAGGTTTTTTACAAAACATTCTTAAATTCATCGCTTTCTTTGCACAAGTTAGGTAGTGAAGTTGTGTGATCGTTTTACATATCTTTTCTACATATGCACTAATTATGTTATGTGTAATATGTGGCATGTTACAATACATCAGTGCAGAAAAAAATTCAAGGTGCAATGTCCTCGGTGGACTGTGGGAATTGTTAGTTGTATCAAAATACAGTCATTTTGGCTTGAAACGTAAATTTTGATGAGTTCTACTTCCTGTTTTGTGTCACCTTTGCGTTTTTGTTGCCTGAGGAGCGGACTGGAACCTTGGAGACAGGAATACGAGTGCGAGGTGGCGTGTTAGTCTTTGACGAAGGGTCTGAAGGGTTGTTCGAGGTCGGGCTGACTGGAGAGGACAACGCCCCTTGGCTGGAAGAGTGAGAAGGCGGCTTTTGCCTCACGCTGATGGGAATCTTAGACTCTCGTGGAAGACTTGTGCTGCCCTTAATGGAACGGAAGGAAGAACAAGATGGTTTCTGAGAAGGCGGAGTCATATTCAGGTCACCCGTAGAAGGTGTAGGTGAAATCGTGTCATCGTCATCTGAGCCGACAGTGCCAGGACTGTCGAGGTCGTAGAGGTCATAAAGCGCATCTCCTGAGCAGCTATCCCTCGGTAGGCCGTCGCGCTGCAGGAAGCCGCTGTCCTCATCCTCTGGTCCGGGTGTCGGAGAGTCCCAGTAGCCCTCGTCACTGGGTGGGATGTCCTGGAGATCTTTATCAATGGGTGGAGGAGAAGGGCGATTCAGCTGCTGCTGTTGTTGTTTGCCTGCTCTGCTGCTTCCACTCACAGGAATCTTACTAAGCCCCAGACTTTTTACCTGAGGAAGTCGTTTGTCCTGCCGAGTTGGCAGGTGAGGTAGAGCTGGGGAATCCTCCCCTTTCTGAGGGAGCATGTGCCAAAGTCCTTGCATATCCGCATCATCTACACCTTCCGGACTGGCCATTTCCTCTCCACCACCCATGTAGGCCACTATCCCGCTGCCTTGTGGAGTTTTAGTCGGTGGACAAACTCGATGACGGGACGGCGTGTACGCGGACATTGACATTAGACCAGTCACTTGTGGAGGAAGAGGAGGTTTAGCCGGGGAACATCTCTCAGCGCTTACTTGGAGCCCCCCATTGCTGCTTCCTGTTCCACTGCTGGTGACACTGCCTCCGTTCCCAGAGTCCTCTTCTGGATCAGCGATGATGTCTCCGCAACCGGTTAATGAATCAAAGCTTTTGAGCGAAGTGACGTCAGTGAACATGGAGCACAGGCGATCCTCAGATGGTGGGTCGACCGAGCTGTGATCCTGCGGAGGTGTCATGGAAGCAAGATGGACTGGACTGCCATGTTTGGCTCTGAGAGGTTCCTGTGTCTGAACAGTGAGCGGAGACGGAGCTGGAGACTCCTCAGCAACTGGTTGCACCAGAACAGGTGAACTCTTCACGCATTCCTCATTACTATCCTGCAAAGAGGGTTTCTTCCATGTCTCAGCATTGTCTTGTAATATTTGTATCGGGGGCTCCCGCGTAAGCGTCACGTTTTCTACGTCCACGTTTTTGGAACTGCAGGACAAGATCAAATCGACTCCTTTTGTTTCTTTGACAATGTCCTGGATTTCGATCGAATCGTCACGCGATGGAGGTTTACGGCGCCAGCGTATGCTGTTGAACAGCCCCTTCAGCCCACGTCCTCGTTGCCCCAGCGTAGCCGCCCTGTCACCCATGCGAGAGCTGTTGCGCCGCAGCAAGGAGAAGAAGCTGAAAGATTTGGTGATGGCATTACACACAGGAGCAGCAGCGGCACTGTTCAGATGGTCACTGCTGGCTGACTCTTCTTTCCCGTGGCCCTCCAACTCGGACAGCTCATCTGTTGTCGTTAAGCCATCGTGGGTTTTGCTTCTAACGAGCTCCTTGTCAGTTGCGTCCCCTTTGTTCCTGATGGAGAAGATGCTCGGCATACCGCTGCCGGACCTGCGCTTGCCGAACAGTTTGAAGGCAGCTTTGTTGATCTTTCCGGATGGCTGTGGGTCGCACGAAGGCGGTTCACTGCAACTGATCTGTATTTCCATTATGTCTGCTTCAGTATTCTTTCTAACTCCTTTTATTATCCTTTACTCCGTCACTCCGACTCTCTCTCTCTCTGTGGTTCTGCCTCCTGCTTTCGCCTGTTGGTGTTCTTTTCTCTCGCTCTCTTTCTCTGGCAGCTGCTCATGACGGTCTCTATGGTAACTGGGAGGGCTAAGCTGCTTTCGTCAGCGTTAGAGGCAAACCAGGGCTCTTTTCCCTCCGCCTCCACCATTCCCACCTCCCCCTTCTTCACCCTGTCAGCGTCGCAGATCCTTCTCCTCATTATTCATTTCCCTGTCCAGTGTATATATATATATCCATACACAGTATATCTTCCATCCCACAGTGAGGTGGATATGCACCATGTTTGTCACCAAATGTGGAGGAAACATGAGATGTATTTCCTTGTGAACATGCAAAAAAGAGAAAACAAAGAGCTTTTCTTTCATTCATTTTAACCCTCATCTCTAGTGCAATCAGCATTAGAGAAAATCCCACTGAAACAAAAAGCTTCAGTGTAGAATAACATGGAACTGCTCTGGTGTCATGGGATTTGAATAAAACAAATAACTGGAGAATTTATAGGGATAAAGTAGCAAAGCTTATTTAGTAAAGTATTTTGCTGTCTTTTCCCAGCACACACACACACACACACATACACACACACACACACACACTTGAAATGGCTCTCAGTATTGCCTTATGAAATTTAAATGAGATTAAGATGCTGTTCTTGTCGACGATCCGGACCTCGCCCGGACTGCTTGATCGTCTTCCATGTGGTCATCTCATCGCTTACAGCTCAGGCCATCTGCCTTCAGCATATGGGCACAGGGTGACTTCGGTTACACTCAACTCTGGTGCTGTAACAGCTTTGAGAATAAAATCGAGTTATAGATTAAAGGTTTCGGGGTTTGGTGTCGGTTTCTGTAACCGTTCATGATTCTTCATTACAGATTAAAAGAGTCACTGAAGCGGACATTCCAACTCCTGAGTGATTTAAATAATAAGTTACTTTCCAACTTAAGAAACTGCAGTCTGCTAGTTTTATATCTTCTTTTTTTTGTGTGTGTGTTTTTGTTTTTCCTTGGTGTCCTACTGAGTACCTTGGCTGAACCCTTCAACCCTTCAGCTTTTTAACCCCTTGTTGCCTTTTCGCTCCCTCCTCCATCTCCAGGCTTTTAAAGACGGATCCCCTCTTTCATCTCACTGAAACAATGGCTGCAGTTAATACACCCTGAGCAGAGCAGTTTCTCCCTCTGACCACGTCCTCTTTACTGTCCAAATCATCCATCCATTCATCCATTCATTCATCCATTCATTTGAAAGCATTTTGGTCTCCAGGTCAGTGGGTGGCCCTGTGCAAATGACAAATAACAAACGACATTTCTGTCAGTGTTCTGTGAGGCATGCAGGCTGGAAGGAGTGTCTTGTGCCCTAATTAACAGGTTCTTAACCCATTTCTAATAACTATCACTGTGTGTAATTCTGTACAATCTCTGTTTCGGGGTTCAGGAGCCAGAGGTAGCCAGAACCACTGGTTTGTGGTTTTTAATACCCACCCATAGATTCAAGAATCTATTAATTATGCATAAAAATACAATTTGTAAAACTCCATATCCTTCCTGACATCTTGATGAGCAGGAATTCAGTCTCAGAGTCAAGCCTCGATTTATACAATTTATTTACAGCAGCCAAACCTGTCCAACTAAAACTTTACCATAACAACCATCAATTTGTTTATCTGTAACGCCAGCTATCTGTAACATTAGCTACAGGTTTCCAGCTACCACAAAGTACCAAACTATTAATAATTTCCATATCTGTCATGGTTATGGTTGACTACATTTCCCATCAGCCACTGCACATCCCTGGATCACAACACATGACTGTTTGCACCTGTGTCATGTTTTGGTTAATGAGCATGAGTATTTAAGACACGTCCACTCATTGCCTAGCTTTTGTCTTTTGTTGTCGTGACGTAGTTGTGTTATGTTCTCTAGTCCATTCCTGTCTTTCTACTTTGAAATCCTAGTTCCTGTTCTGCAAGATCTTAACAAGTGAAAATATCTTCAATATAATCAAATTTATCTAGTATTTCCTTTTACAAGATAACAACAAACCAAATATAAGATTATTAAAACCTATTACTAGACATTTGTACTAATTCCAAGCTTGAAATAGTCTATTGGCAGATCATTTTGCTCATTTTAAGCATTTATTTCTAGGAAGAAGCAGAATGATCTGCCAATAGAACAAGAAAATGTAAAGTTTGAAATGTGTAAAAATGTCTAGAGATAGGTTTAATAATCTTATATTCGGTTAATTGTAATCTTACAATAGGAAATACTAGATAAATCTGGCTATATTCAAAATATTTCCACTTACTAAGATGTTTTTTGCAGTGTGTTTTTAATGCCTAAGTTTACGCTGTCTGTGTTTTTCATGTTTAGTTAAAATTACAAATCTGCACTTTGCATCTGCCTCCTCTACAAATCCCTGACAATATTAGACCTGGTCCAACGCACTGGACTTATTTTGTGACCTCACATACTAAGCTGATATGTAGCTCGTCCCCTAAATCAGTGTAATACAGAATTACTGAGAAAGCCTGTGAAATTTCTGACTTTAGTTTGACCAAAAACATCTGTGTATATAATCAGAATTAACAGTAAAGAATGAAGCGACAACGTTTGTGAGGCTTGCTCTGTCTCGGCAGTAGAACATCGCTGTCTCTGTCAGTGCCGAGGGCAAAGTGCTCCATAAAGGCTGAATGGAAAAGCAGAATAATAGAGCAGGAGGTACCATTTGTGTGCGAGTTAATAGCACTGCTCTATTTGTACACTTGAAATTCTAAAGATTATTCAGTGACTCCTCCTGTTGTGCTCTCAGCTTTCAAACGGCATCAATGTTCAGCATAAAGCCTACTGATGAACAGACACAAATGTGTTTAGAAGGGAAAGAATAGACGAGTAATAGATGGTATGCATGCATCAGTTATCCTTGGCTAGCCTCTTTTCTCTCAGATCCACAATGCTTGTGTGTATCTGCTGAATTAAAGCTCCTACTCTCTTAATATTTTCTTTGAAATCCTTTTGCAACCTGCTGCTGCTTTAAATCTGATTAGGAATTTGCTGATTCATTAAACTGTGTGATGAAACGGTGAGATAAGTCAGCCGTGTGCAGTAGTGATGAGTGATTCTTTAGACGAGTCGGCTGTTTGACTCGGTTCTGAACGTTTATCTGAACATCGAGAGCACATGAGTGTCCTCTGTGTTCAGATATAGCTTGGAAACATGTGACATACGTCCCCTACGTCATTGTTTATTCGCAAGAATATTCTCATTGCAAACTTGTGCTGAAAGAGTCGCCTCCTGTTGTTGAGCTGAATCAAATGATCTGACTCACTGCAAAGAATCAGAATTCCCTACTTCACTACTGAGAGATGAGATGTTCAATGGATGTAAGGAATAAACACTGAAAACCACCAAAAACAAACGATAAAACCAAGAGGACGAGATTCCGTTTGTCTTCAGAGTTCTTGCGTACGTGATTGGGACGAGGTTGAGCGTCAGCTTCAGCGGTGCTGTAGAGAGACATCTGGCGCATCTGAGCTGTAGATAAAATGATATCACTGACTCTCACTGATGGAGACTGTGTATAAAGATGGAATTCTCCATTAGTCTGAGGTAACGATATTCCAGCATGGAACAGCACCAAGTTGCTCGCAAACTCACACAAACTCCGCCCTCTTTATTCCTGTAGGAAAATAAAATAGTGTGCAGGATGACAAACATCCAAAAACACACCAACAAACCATGTTTACTGCTCACAAGCTGCTTCTCTAGTACACTACACGCCCCAGAGGCGGGATTTACACACTCTAGAAAGCATTTAATTGAACGAAAACAAGACGAATACACGATGAGTCATCACAATTTTATACAACTAAATTAAAAATATCTCCAAACTATTTTTTGGTCCTAGATATTTTATCGTATTGTTGTCCAGAATGCTAAGGGACGAGCACAAAAAGCTCTGAAACACCAAATTTGATTTGTAATTATAATGCAGTGCATCATGGGATTGTATGAGCGTCTCGTACATTTGAACACTATCATGGCTGGGGGTGTGCTTGACTGTGCGAGGTCTGTATCCCTACATTCATCTAGTCCACTGTTGGGTTTCAGGAGGTGGCGTTTGGAGGTTACTGCCCAACACGCCTGCGCTCGTGTAATCAGAAGATTTATGTCTTCTTAACAAGGTTACACACAGACACACAATTGTTCATTATGTTAATCAGGTCCTAATTCCCACATTAACATTCACGCGGTCACATGCTGAAGCTGTATGACGTAACACATAGCGTTTAGTTATAAGGATTCGAGCTTTTTTTAATTTATAGAATTCATCCTTGTTGTACTGATGAGCTATAATATAAAATACTGAATGTTGACATGCTTAGCCAAATACTGTCCAAGATCGTGGATGTCTGATTGACAGAACGTCCTCACTGAATGTTTAAATAAGGAATAAACCACTGTGTGTTTGACTGATATAGGAAAATAATCAACAGTTGGGTGGTGTGATGAAGTGGAGTCACTGTTACCACCCTGAAGTTGATTATTATCCCATAACATCTCATCAGTGTTTTATTCCTCTTATACTACAGCAACTCGACAATGATTCGTTTTTTTTTCTTACAGAATGACATGTTGTGCTTTTTTATCTGTTTCGTTACATTTAATGTGTAACATTTAAAGCACAAACTCCTCCGTCCTGACGATGTCAGAAAACTTACAGCGTTACCTGTGACTGTTACAAAGCACTGGCACTGGAGACTCCTTCCCTAAACGTTACAGAGAAACTGAAAACCTGGAGAAAAGTCCATAAGAACAGTGTGAAGACTCTTTCTCTCACAGTGTTTCCTGTGAAACAGCTAGAGGGCTGAAGCATTTTAAGCATTTTATTTATTGACAGAGCGTAACATCTGCGTTATACTTCCATTGTAAGTAAGTTTGGAGTAACAGGATATCTGTTCATTTCTCAGTGTGGAAAAATGTTGCACACACACCCACACACACTACAGACTCAGTTTGTAGAGATTAGGTTGAAAAACACTGGAGTTGTCCTTTAAAATGTTGCACAATGCCTTAATCTTCTATATAATCCTATTACAGTCTGAGACAAAAGTCTCCAGGGTTCAGGAGCGATAATCACTCTGGGGATTTCAGAAGAAAATTCCTCGTCTGGGTTCGGAGTCCACGCTCTCCTCAGAGACCCTTAACCATGTTGGGGTTGATGGTGATGGATGTGACTCGTTTGTGGTCAATATCGATGAGTCTGTGATTTATTGCAAATGTGATGTATTGCACTGATAAATATGACCCTGAACGCTGACCTCTGTGAACTTCGTTAATGATGCATGACTGTCGAGGCTCACAGTTCAGCAGGCAGCACAATGTTGAAGGCATTTTGTGGGTTTATAGACATCAATCTTCAGCTTTTCCCCATCTGAAGGTTGAGGGGAGTTTATGCAGTATCACACAGACGGCAGTTTATTCCAAATATCTGGACTGAAATTCACAAAGACGCTGGATACACTACACAAAAGTACTATTGTTAACCATTAAATTATTAATATCACAAAATAATTTAGCATTTTGTGTTTATTTATTACCAGCTTCACAATGATTTATGTGTTTTCTATGTTCTCCTTCTGGCTCCGCCCCCTTCGCACACACCCCTCTGCTAAGATTTTTAGCTGAGTACGTTTCCACGCTCGCCACTTTGCAGACTCTCCTCAGCTAAAGATTTTTTTTTTCAGCACCGCCCCACTGCACATGCTCCTTCACCAAATATTTTCACCAGTACATCTCCAGCCCCATCCCTTTGCACACACCCCACAGATAAAGATTTTCTGCAAGCATGTTTCAAGCTCCGCCCCTTTGCACACTCCCCTTAGTTAAATATTGTTTGTGAGTACATTTCCAAACCTGCCTCTTTGCACATGCCCCCCCATGGAAACATTTTTAAAATATTTTTCCAGCTCTACCTCTTTGTACACAGTCTTAGTTAAAGATTTTTTTGTATGTTTCCGAGCCTGCAGCCCCCTCCGAAAGTATTGGAACAGCAAGGCCAATTAATTTCTTTTTCTATACACTTTTGACATTTGGGTTTGAGATCAGAAGATGAATATGAGACGACAGATCAGAACTTCAGCTTTCATTTCCTGATATTTACATCTAGACATGTTAAACAACTTAAAACATGGCACCCTTTGTTTGAATTTGAAAGTGGTCAAAAATATTGGAATGTGACTGACAGGTGTTTCTTGTTGCCCAGGTGTGTCCTGTTAGATTGATTGTATTAAATAATTAATAGCTCTGAATGTCTACTCTTGGTTTGAGCCCTGAGTTTCACCTGTGAAGACTTTATTTGTTGTCAAAAAGGATAAACCAACATGAAGACCAGAGAGCTGTCTATGGGAGAAAAGCAAGCCATTTTGAAGCTGCGAAATGAGGAACGAGCATTGGGCATAGCCAGTACGACAAATTTGAACTTCCTAAAAAGAAAAAAACCACTGGTGTACCAACAACTAAACATCGAACAGGTCGGCCAAGGAAAACAACAGCAGTTGATAAGAGAAACATTGTAAGAGCTGTGAAGAAAAACCCAAAACAACAGTGACATCAGCAACCTCCACAGGGCAGCGGTGAAGGTCACAATCCACCGTTCGAAGAAGACTTTGAGAGCAGAAATCTAGAGGCCATAGCACAAGATGCAAACCATCAGCAGCAGTAAGAATCAGAAGGCCAGATTGGAATTCACAGAGAAATACAGAGATGAGCCACTCTCATGTGCTCCTCAGTTAAGCATGGTGGAGGTAGTGTCATGGCTTGGGCTTGCATGGCTGCTTCTGGAACGGACTCACTCATCTTTATTGATGATGGTAGCAGCAGAATGAGTTCAGAAGTCTACAGAAACATTCTGTATGCCAATTTACACAGAAATGCATCCAATCTAACAGGGAGGAACTTCATCATGCAGCAAGACAACGACCCAAAACACACTGCAACACAACAAAGGACTTCATCAGGGGAAAAGTGGAAGGTTTTAGACTGGCCAAGTCAATCAGCAGACCTTAACCCAACTGAGCAGCATTTCACCTCCTGAAGAGGAGACTCCCCAACCCACCCCTTTGACCATGTATGTATATTTCCAGCCCCACCCCTTTGCACACTTTTATGAGTATGTTTACAGGCCCATCCCTTTGCACACAATCCCTAAAAGTGTTTTTTTTTTCTAGAGTGCAGTTAAATTTGTGTGGTGTGATTTTCATTATGATTCAGACTTCAAACAGATTAATCTGTGAGAAAGCAAATAAAGACAGATTTTAGCTGGATTCTTTCCATCCTCTTTGTTTAAACATTTAATTTGCTTCTTTTGGTGCTATTAACATTCTTTAAAAAATTCATCTCCTCTCATTCCGGACTATGACACACAGCTCATCTATACTGGATTTACATTAGAGAACACATCCTTCTTTTTATTTTTTTTTTTACACATGGCAGTCATCACGTATGCTCACAGCCTCGCTGATGCCAAATATTCAGACACACACTCATACCCACACTCACACACTCGCACGTATGTTCTTCATCTATCTCTCATCACTGATCCTGACCAATATACACATTTCAGTCCTCCAGCGAGCCTCAGCAGGTCATTCGGGCCACTCCGAACTCCAGACTGACGACAGCCGGCTCGCTCTTGGAGCCGAACGAGCCTTGCAGCTCCGTGTAGCCGTTGTCTGAGGCACTGCTGCCCTCTACTGTCCGTTCTCCGCTGCTGCTGGGTGGGACGTCTTCCTCTTCCTCCAGCGCCTCTTCTCCATAAATCTCCTCCTCCTCGTCTTCGTCCTGCTGCGCCTCCTTTCGGCTGACCGGAGCTCCGAGGATGAGAGACCGCGGCCGAGAAGGAATACTGCGCTCCTTCTGGTGGTTCAGAGGAGACGTGCTTACTCCAAACTTCTGCAGCTTCTGCAGAGAGAAAGCAGAAAGCTGGTAAGATGTCCGTCATGGAATATTAAGCAAGGTCAGGAGATATCTACTCACCTCTTGCAGCCCTCGCACCGTGTTCTCCAGTTCCTTGTTGCTTTCTTTAAGTGCGAGAGTGTGTTTGAGGATCGACTGGCGTGGATGCATGGAGCGGTCAAACTGGTGGTACATGTTTCTCCAAAACCTGAGGCACAAAAACACACAGGAAATCATTAAATTCCTCCAGGCTCCCGAGCGGCGCAACAGCAAGCAGATATCAAATTATATTTTAATTTATAACTTTAAAATTTACATAATAATTCATTCTGCAAATGTAATACCTGCCCTTCAGTTGTGTTCATACTCACACACACAATCTCTTTCAGGCTGCAATAAATCACATTACAGTGCTAACTTAACCTATTTGCACTGACTCCGCCCTCTATTTTGTACTTTTACGTAGAAACACCCCAATTTGCATATTCATTAAAGCAAAATACGTGCTATTCTGGTCACGTGAAAGACGCAATCCTCTGTGGAACCTGTCTGTAAATTAGTCTGCACATTTTTTTGCATGTGTCATTGAATTTGCATGTATTTTTACACACAAACCAACAGAACACACTGAGGTGTTGAGCGACTCCAGAAGCGTAATTTACAATTTTGTGAAATGAAATAATGATGTAGGGAGCGTACTTAAAGTTCCAGGACTGTGTGGAAGGTTCCAGAACCGGGTGTGATTCTGCGAAACTCGGGCTGTACAAAGGGTTGAGGAAGTTCTGCTGCTCGCTTAACAGATGAGCCCACAAGGAGTACGTCCTCTCTTTTAACCTGCAAACACACACACACACACACACACACACAAGGTAGGTAAGTAATCGCCTCAAAAGCACCTACATGTCTAACAGAACACTATTTGAGATTCAATCCCTAAAAAAAGTACAGCAATACATTTCTTTTGGGAATTGATCTTCACTTCTTAATCAATGTGCATGTGCTTCCACACACTCACTGCAGCTCCTCTCTCTGCCGCTGGTTGTTCCCCAGGAAGTTTCCGAACTGACACGAGTGCACGTGCTCGTGGATCTGGATGAGGAACCACTCGCTGAACTGGAAGGCCTGCGGGAACTGCTCCGTCAGCTGCCACACACTCTCCAGGAACTGCGTGAAGATGGGAGATACCTCCTTCGGGTCGCCGTCCAACTGGTCGCACCTGAGGACGTCATGAAGAGACATCAGTGAGAGAGAGAAGACACACACACACACACACACACACACACACACTCGTGCTTATACACACACCTGTCTGCGAACTTGTGTCCGAAGGAGATCCAGTCTTTCTCGATCAGCACCTTGGAGAACGGGAGAAGAGGAAAATTTGTTGCTGAGAAGAAAAGCTGGACCCAGCTACCTGTTTATTTACCAATTTTTCTTCCTATTGCATATAACAAAAAGATTACACAATAAATTATTAGTAAAAAAATAAACCTATCACTTTTACTATTGCACATCAATGTGTTAAAGGTACAGTCAGTGATTTTGGAGTAAGGTTTAAATGAATTGAAACATAACCCTCTAACAAATGCAGCTCCGCCCATATGCGTTTCATCTGAAGCCACGCCCCCAAAAACATGTGATGCTGAAGACAGAATTCCTGAATGTTTAGTACAGGATGTTGAGCTTGCAAAAAAGAGGGTTTTAGAGTGTGTTCGGATGTTGATGGTCCATGTAGTGTTGCCGGTTTAATTTTATTTCCATTGCACACAATAAAAAAACCAAAAAGCAAATTATGCACATACATAGTAATGAAAAATCGAGTGAATCGGCCCTTTAAAGGTACAGTCAAACAAATGTAAACATTCCGTCCAAAGCCACGCCCCCAAAACACGTGATGCCTGGGATGATTTTGTGCAGGAGGTGGATGTCGCTTTCATCTTCCTCGTCCTGATTGGTTGGATGTTACTGGTCCATTTGAAGTGCTGTTTCTCTTGGGACACCTCAGAGACCAGAGTTTCTCCTCTGAGCAGATATTTTATTCAGTTTTATTAAGGAGAAACTTACAAATCATTACACACACACTGTCCTGAATTAGAAATCACTGACCGCACCTTTAAACTGTCAATCTGAACGCAGTCTTATTGCTGGAATTCTCTCAATCTGGAATATTTCTATCGAGTAGAGTTGAGCTCGTACCATGAAGCCTTTGATGGTGCGGTAGTAAGGGTCCATGAGCAGCGCGCCCAGCGAGCAGACCTGAGCCGTGCGATCCCAGCCGTCGGAGCAGTGAACCAGCACACTGGCGCCCTCTACAGTCACCGCCTGCGACATCAATAACATCAATAACATAAATAACATAAATACAATCAACAGCTCTGGGGTCTGAAGAGTTTAAAAAAAAAAAGAGAGAGAACATTTCCACTGAATGTAAATATGGTCAGTGTATAATTCATTAATATTTAAATGTTAATGTAAATATTATTCTTAATCCCGGAGTGTGTTATCTGACCTTTGTGAGGAAGATGGCAGCATCAACAATCGCTTTGATGTGACGCAACCAGCCGCTGCTTTCAAGTCCTACCAGGAACTCGGTCACGGAGAGACCACGAGTACCAACCACTGAGAGAGAGAGAGAGAGAGAGAGAGAGAAATAAATGATGTAAGACAACAGATAAGACAAGATAACATAAATTATAAAATAAATCTTTCTTTTCTTTCTGAAGACCTTCCAGAAGTTTCTGTAGGCTGGCTCTCATCACGTGGATGTTCTCGATGCCCACGAACTGGAAGCGGATGTTGGAGTAGTTGTCCTCGTTCTCGTAGCCTTTCCCCGCCGCCCGATTGGCCAGTGCGTTTAACTGAAACACATTCAGAGCAGAGCTTTAATGACCTGGTCAGAAATTTCACACTTTTACAGTAACATGAAGAACATTGAAGAACATTCTGGATGTTTGTGGAGAAAAATGAATATTCCAAAAGTTTACAGAATTTAAAACTGTTCTTCTGTGGAATCACTCTAAAAGAAACGCTTCCTATCTCTTTTATGTTTAAGAGTGTTTACCACTGAATATGCTATTGTTTGTGTGTGTGTGTGTGTGTGTGCCTTAGGCCTGGTATCCATGACATAGACGAAGCAGCTGTGTGTGTATATATGTGTGGGTGTGTGTGTGTACCTTAGGCCTGGTGTCCATGACATAAACGAAGCGGTTGTTGTGGTTGGCTTTGCTGATGGACTGCAGCATGTGTTCATCCTCCAGACAGCGAGCACTGAAGCCTGAGAGTGGCTGACTGCATCGACACACTGCAGCCTAACACACACACACACACACACACACACACACTTACTTTACACCTCTGAAAAGCTGTGAAAACATCTGTGTAATCAAGTTTTATCTGATACACACACTCAAAACACACTACTCACGCTCGTAAACACACATAAACAAGCACCTGTTATCAGTCACATCCTCCATGATATAAAGCCATAAAGTCCAGCAGGTTCACCAGGAAGCAGGAAGTATACACACACACACACACACACACACACACACACACACACACACATCAAACACCTCCATCTTTCTCTCTATTTCTCTCCCTCTCTCTCTCTCTCTCTCTCTCTCTCTCTCTCTCTCTCACACACACACACACACACACACACACACACACACACACACGTTTTGTTCTTACCTTCTTTTCCTGGTAAAAGTAGGTCAGGACGGGGAAGCGGCCTTTACTCCTGAACTTGGAGCTTCCCACGATGATGGGTTTACTGGCCGTGATGGGAACATACAGGTCTCTGGGGTACGTCTCACACACCTGAACACACAACACCATGCAGCTTACAGTCAAGCATTAAAGAACGAAAGAATAACAGACAGGAGAAAGGAAGGAAGGAAAGAAGGAAGGACGACAGAAAAAAGAGAACCACACAAACAGACATGGCAGAAAGAAAGACAGACAAGAAGTAAAGAAATAGAAAGGAAATTAAAAAAATAAGAGACAGAATGAAAGACGGCCTAGAAACCCAGAAACTAGAGAGACCCAGAAACACACACACACAGAAAGAGACAGAGAGATGGAAAGAAGGAAAGAAGAAAGACAAAACAGACAGAAAAGACCGACACAGACGAGACAGAGATAAAAAGTAGACACAGAGCAAAAGACAGAAAGAGACAGACAAACACAACATGAAAAACAGATACAAATACAAGAAAGAAAACAAAGAAAGAAAGAAAGAAAATGTTCAGAATGAAAGACAGAAAAAAGAACAATAGAAAAAAAAGAAGGAAGGAAAGAAAGAATATAGTCAGTAGTGATACGCAGAAGGATGGAGAGACGGGGAACGGCGCACTGTAACACCGTGATGTCTGACTGTGTGGCTGTTACACGTTTACATGTTTCATATCTTTTACAATTACAGTCATTTTAAACCCTATGAATCGGTGACAGCCTGAGGGACGAGTGCACACTCGTTTATCTGAATAAATGATAATAAACCTCTCGTTGCACCTTGTAGTCTCTGTTAACGTCCGTCAGCTGCCACTGGTCACATGGTACACCCATACGCTCAAACTCCGCCCCCAGGTCAATCAGCTGCCAGCCCTCCTCCCTCTGCTGCTCGTTCTGCTTCGGGTTGTAGGAGAACGCGTAGAGCTCGTCGTACGACACTACACACACACGCGCACACACACACACACACGCACACACACACACACACACACACACACACACGTGCGCACACGCATGCACACACACACACACAAATAAGTACACTGTTACAAAGGCAAACAGAAATCACCACCTGATTTGAAAGATCACCATCTGGGCTGGAAGTCTCACACACACTCTCACACACTCTCACACACTCTCACACACTCTCACACACTCTCACACACTCTCACACACAAACACACTCGCATACACTCACACACTCTCAGTCACACACTTGTGCACACACACGCTCACACACTCATTTGACTTTACTAAAACTTGACATATGAATCAGCTCCTGTGACTTTCCCAGGAAAGGTTTCGGACCTGGCCGGAGCAGCCGGAGCAGCGAGCTGTAGACGTCGTGGCAGTCTCTCTCACGCGGGATCACAAAGTGAACGACCCGGAAATTGCGGCACTGGATGAGGAGCGGGCAGCCGCCAGCGGTCAGAGAGAGCTTCTCTACAGACGCGATGTGGTGGTGAAGAATCTGCAGGAAGAACGCATACGGCATCCGAGTCAGATCCGAGTCAGATCCGAGTCAGATCCGATAACAAGCCGATAACAAAAAGCCAATGAAGGGTTTGTTTGGTTATGGATGTGTTTATAATTTATATTCTCTCACAAATATTTTTTAAAAAATTGCAGAATTTGCATAATGGTTCCTGTGCATGAGGTATAACGTGCCTCTTACACCTGTAGACATCTTCTTTAGTGCATAATAGGAAAAAAATAATATATTTAATTTGATCAAATAAAATAAAATAAATAAATTTAACCAGCTTTTGGACACAGATCAGGTCTGACTGGGCCTCACATCCATTTATTATTATTATTTTATTTAAATTTTAAAATAAAACTAAAAAAGAAATTAATAATCTGTAGCTCAGGTCTGATTGAGCCTCACATCCAATTTTTTTTTAATTTAAACTATTTTTCCATGAATTTTGCCTTTTATTTTGGATTGTTGTCTTGCCGCAGGATGCATCGACATTTACTTTTTTTTAAACATTTCAGAATTTTATTTTATTGTAAATAATATAACAAAAATATACACATTTCCTTTTTTTTATTAACCATTAACAAACCACAGGGAAGCATTAAACTGCATACACACAGTACAGTCCATGTTGTTCCATGCACTGTATGATCATGTGATCAATTAATTGATTAATTGATTAATTGATTGAGGAGCCGGTTCTCAGCAATGTCTTCCTTCTCTTTAAATATGTGCATATTAATGAGGTAAATTTGCATGTGACATCCAAAGGACGCACAATCAGACACATGATCCAGGACGCCACTCTGCATCATTCGTGACTAATTAATTTCATTTAAATTCACTAATTTAATTAATTAATATCGCTGTTTTGAAAATCAGGCCCCGGGACGCCATTAAAAATGCACATTTATTTGCACAAAGCGACCCGTTTGACCTTGAATATGAAAATCTGCAGACAACACAAAGGGAGACAAAAGTTAAAAGACTCGGTTTAGATGCATGAGGGATAAGTGCAAAAATATTGGCGCCCGACTAAAACCGGAGCTCAGCAGCCGAACCTGCGTTGTGAATTATTACGCCGTTGTGATGAGTCACTCGGTGTAATCGCTGGAGCTCGTTTCACTCACATAAATCTTACAAAATCAGCCTGCGGCATTAAGCAGGAGCGCCGAGGGAATGGGCGTGTACCTCTGCAAAAATAGAAATCGGTTTATGACCACAGTCATAAAACGTCTCTATAATCTTATTGTGCTTTATACTTTCAGACTCGCAGCTCAAATCAGATTTTCTGGAGCATTCAGTTTGAGCAGGAAAGATTCCCTGCAGCCTGAAACACGAAAATAAACATGAAACTGACTTTTTCCATCACACTCAAGCAATAAATGCTTTTCTCGGGACATAATGATAAAACACTAAATCCCAGTTAAATCGATAACAGCACCAAAACGGAGCACTTTTATTTGTTTTGTGAAAACTTCACAGGAAGTGACAGTGATTTTTAATGGGTTGAATCCGGCATTGTTGGGAAATTATTATTTCGTGTCTTATTTATTTTAGAAACTTATTCCTTATTATAACTGTTTTTTCCTGCAATTGCTAGATAATATCTCACAACTGCAACTTCTTATCTCACAAGTGTGAGTCAGATCGATTTCCGCTTATCAGGGTATCACCTTCCCCTAACCGAGCCACACACACACACACACAGAAACGCAAACACAGTTATGCAATATTTATTCGCAATTGTGAGAAAAAAAAAGTCGCGGTTGTGTGAAAGTAACTCACAATTACGAGACAGAAAAGTCATAACTATGTGATATTAATTCCTAGCTGTGAGATAAAAAGTCATAATTTCTTTTCAATTCGTTTTCTGAGATAAAAATTCGCAGTTGAGCGATAACTCACGAACGTGAAATAAAAAGTCGTAACTGAGTGATATTAACTCACAATTGTGAGATAAAAAGTTGCAGTTGCATGAAAATCACTCGCAATAAATTGTGAGATTAAAAAGTCGAAAGGGAGTAATATTAACTTGCAATTGCTAGATAAAACATTAGCTATGTGATATTAAATGACAATTAAAAAAAAAAGTCGCAATTAAGTGATTACCTCACAATTATAAAAAGATATTAATGTAAAAAAAGAAAAAAACCTCTGTAAAATACATGACGTTTCTATAAATATGACTTTTAATCAAATCTGTAATAAAAAATCTGGGGTGCCAATATTTATTAGAAATGGCCACAATGACAGTATCATAACATAATTATATAATTATTAAATAGAACTATACAATTACATAACTAATTATCGCATTAATAAAGGCGGGGTCAGTGCTATTGATGTGAAATTAATGTATAAATAATGTAGGCTATAAACATGTATAAACGATTTGTTTGTTTGTTTATTTTAATTCCAGGGTGCCAAAACTTTTGACAAAAAATATCTCTCTTACCCATATCTCCTGAGCGCTGGCCGTGTTACTGTCCACGAAGATGAGGTGTGAGGCGGTCAGGTACAGCGTTCCTGTCGTCGACTTGTTGCTGAAGCGATCCACAAGCTTCACCTGCTCCACCTGAGGACACACACACACACACACACACACACACACACGTCATTCGTTACCATTATGATCACTTTTCCACCACACGGCTCGGCTCGGCTCGGTTCGGTTCGGTTCGTTACCCATGATCCTCCACGCTGCTTCTACTTCCACCTCGGCTAGTTTTAGCCTCCATTTTAGTTTCCTTATAATCCAAGTAAAAGCCGCCATTTTGTAGTTTTTCCAAATGGCTCCTTGTTCACTGCCATAATGAAGCTCAGTGCCCTACCTAGTGCCCTTGGGCATAGCGAAGAGCGACATTTGGGATTCAGCCGCAGGAAATGCTCCTGCTTCCCAGTATTGAAGCTAAAGTATTGGCACCCCGGTGTGTGTTTATACTGTTAAACTTCACTCCTCTGTAGTTTTCTTTTAGGGTTAAAAGTATTGGCACCCCAGCTGCATCTGTGCCATGGAACTACTTCACGTCTACGTATATTCTTTCAAAGTTAAAAGTATTGGCACCCCAGCCGTGTTCGTGCCATGAACCGTCACTCCTCTGTAGTTTCTATCAGAGTTAAAGTATTGGCACCCTTTCTATGTTTGTGTGCTCGGCCATTCATGAAAGTATTGGCGCCCTTGGCTGTATCTCGGTGATGACCGTTTGCTCCTGATTGTTTCTTCATTTATTTATTTCCTTCCCCCTTTTTATGTTAAAGGTTAAAGTATTGGCACCCCAGGTGTGTTAGGATGCATGGGCTGCCATTATGTAAAACGATGCTCCTCTGTATTTGTATTTACTTGATGGTTTTTTTTTCCCTATCCAATTAAAGATCAAAGTATTGGCACCCTGGCCGTCTTTGAACACTTGAGCCACCATTAAGCAAATATTTGCTCCTCCTTTCCCCCCCCCCATTTTTTGTTGGTTAAAGATTAAAGTAACGGCACCTCACGCCCACATTTTTGTTACACAGCCAGCCATGAAACTTTGCTCTTCTTCTTTCGTTAAAGATTAAAGTATTGGCACCCTCGACTGTGTTTGTGTGCGTGGCTAACCATTAAGTGAAAGTTTGCTCCTGTGTGTGTGTATGTAGATTTGTTTTTAAATTAACTATTAAAGATTAACTACTGGCTGCATTTAGTTGTTCCGGGCGTCCATTAAATTAAAGCTTGCGTAGAAATACAAATGCAAGAATAAATTGAAATAAAATTGGCACGCAAGTGAAGTGCAGTAAAAGTAGCCCCTTCGAATGACTAGCAAAAACATCTAGCGAAGTTACAAAGGCACTTTTTTCTTTTATTTCCAAAAATATTATAACTATCCTAACTCTTTTATTTCTTACACACGGCAGGTGCCTGTTTTATGGCACAGTTTTTCCTGGACCTGGCTCTCAATTTAAAAAAAAAAACAAAACAAAACAAACAAATGTTGCACCACACCCTGTTGTACTGTAATGCAACTCCAGGTCGCACAGAGCTTATCACATTTGTGTATTTATAGACGAAAGACATGACAGGTGTGATTTAAACTACTATTTATTCCTAGCTGCGTTTCCCAGCGACTGACCTGCAGCTCAGCAACACACCAGTCTCAGATGAACTTCAGCTGTCACTTAATACAGCAGCTGATTAAGAGGTAAAGGAGATTTTATAACATACTG
The DNA here is from genome assembly GCF_027358585.1 of Pangasianodon hypophthalmus. Classification (NCBI taxonomy): domain Eukaryota; kingdom Metazoa; phylum Chordata; class Actinopteri; order Siluriformes; family Pangasiidae; genus Pangasianodon; species Pangasianodon hypophthalmus. The sequence continues at coordinate 19,832,604 of NC_069731.1, read as the reverse complement.
TTTGCACTTTGTTTACTTTCTGCAGTTTATTCCTGCTTTACTCTACACACTGAACATCTTTCCATTACAGTATTATTTTGTTCTTCCATAAATAATCTCCAAAACACATTTTAATTGCAATTAAATTAAGCAGGACTGCAGCAAAGATACAGGAAGTTTGTGACACGGTGTAGCCACGTTGCACAAATGTAAACACACCCATCTCTCTGTAAACCAAAACCTCTCGCAATATCTTACATCACAACACACACTGAAGCTGGATCCTGATAGAGTTTAGCAAATTTAATAAAAGAAGAACAATAACACAAGTATCAGCACAGTAACCTGTTTCAGGTGCTGACAAGGAAATACTGTCACTCCCCACGTATTCTTCTTAAACTTTCTTAACATTATGAAGCTTTATGAGCAGACACGAGGGACCAGAGGAATGGAAATTGTCCAGGACGGGAGATTTAGTAAGTTCCTGAGATAAAGTCTGTACGGTTCGGAAGGATTTTCGCTCAGAAACAAAGCGTTCGGAAATAAATCAATGCGCAGACAACCTACAGGCTAATAAACAAAATTATAAAAAGGGGGAAAATGATGAAAAATTTCCCAAAAAATAACAAGAAGCATTTGGTAAAATGGGTCCATCTTTTATGTCAGAGATATTCCTCGGCCAGGTGTGTGTTACTAAGGGATAATCCATGGCCAGGTGTGTGTTACTAAGGGATAATCCATGGCCAGGTGTGTGTTACTAAGGGATAATCCACAGCCAGGTGTGTGTTACTAAGGATTAATCCAGGGCCAGGTGTGTGTTACTAAGGGATTAATCCACGGCCAGGTGTGTGTTACTAAGGATTAATCCACGGCCAGGTGTGTGTTACTAAGGATTAATCCACAGCCAGGTGTGCGTTACTAAGGAATAATCCACGGCCAGGTGTGTGTTACTAAGGATTAATCCAGGGCCAGGTGTGTGTTACTAAGGATTAATCCACAGCCAGGTGTGCGTTACTAAGGAATAATCCACGGCCAGGTGTGCGTTACTAAGGATTAATCCATGGCCAGGTGTGCGTTACTAAGGATTAATCCATGGCCAGGTGTGTGTTACTAAGGATTAATCCAGGGCCAGGTGTGTGTTACTAAGGATTAATCCACAGCCAGGTGTGCGTTACTAAGGAATAATCCACGGCCAGGTGTGCGTTACTAAGGATTAATCCACGGCCAGGTGTGTGTTACTAAGGATTAATCCACGGCCAGGTGTGTGTTACTAAGGGATAATCCACAGCCAGATGTGTGTTACTAAGGGATAATCCATGGCCAGATGTGTGTTACTAAGGGATAATCCAGGGCCAGGTGTGTGTTACTAAGGATTAATCCAGGGCCAGGTGTGTGTTACTAAGGATTAATCCTCGGCCAGGTGTGTGTTACTAAGGATTAATCCACGGCCAGGTGTGTGTTACTAAGAGGAAATCCATGGCCAGATGTGTGTTACTAAGGGATAATCCATGGCCAGATGTGTGTTACTAAGGGATAATCCAGGGCCAGGTGTGTGTTACTAAGGGATAATCCAGGGCCAGGTGTGTGTTACTAAGGATTAATCCATGGCCAGGTGTGTGTTACTAAGGATTAATCCACGGCCAGGTGTGTGTTACTAAGGATTAATCCAGGGCCAGATGTGTGTTACTAAGGGATAATCCAGGGCCAGGTGTGTGTTACTAAGGGATAATCCAGGGCCAGGTGTGTGTTACTAAGGGATTAATCCACGGCCAGGTGTGTGTTACTAAGGAATAATCCACAGCCAGATGTGTGTTACTAAGGGATAATCCAGGGCCAGGTGTGTGTTACTAAGGATTAATCCATGGCCAGGTGTGTGTTACTAAGGATTAATCCACGGCCAGGTGTGTGTTACTAAGGATTAATCCAGGGCCAGATGTGTGTTACTAAGGGATAATCCAGGGCCAGGTGTGTGTTACTAAGGGATAATCCAGGGCCAGGTGTGTGTTACTAAGGGATTAATCCACGGCCAGGTGTGTGTTACTAAGGAATAATCCACAGCCAGATGTGTGTTACTAAGGGATAATCCATGGCCAGGTGTGTGTTACTAAGGGATAATCCAGGGCCAGGTGTGTGTTACTAAGGATTAATCCACGGCCAGGTGTGTGTTACTAAGGGATAATCCACAGCCAGGTGTGTGTTACTAAGGGATTAATCCACAGCCAGGTGTGTGTTATATGATTTTAATCCAAGACGTGGAGGTAAAGAACCACCTGATGTGAAGCGGAGTGCATTAAACTCGTGTAACGCACACCTGGCTGTGGATTATCGCGTTTATACCACGGTCACTTGCCAGCACTGATAAATTAAAGCTGTCATTAATGTTTGCGGTGCAAAATTTGACCGAGAGGATAAAAATAACGGTTAATTTTCATTAGTTATTTTATACATATGGATCGTTAGATCTAGAATTCTGTCACTCTAAATCATACACAGAGATAAAGCAGTGCGATAAGATTACGCTTGTTTGAATAAATTATAATAAACAGTTATTAGGGAGAGAGAGAGAGAGAGAGAGAGAGTGAGAGATTGTGTGTGTGTGTGTGTGTGTGTGTGTGTGTGCCGCGTCTCTACTAATAATGAAGCTGTCAGTGTATCTGTAACTGTATGTTGCTATGGTTACAGTTGTTTATAGGCAGCGCATTAATTAATTTGATTAAACTGACTGGAACGACCTGCGCATTCAACGCAGACTTTCCAGCCAATCAGAATCGAGTATTCAGACAGATCAAGACTTTACCAGGTCTAATGATGCCTAATTTTAAGTTTTCCTAAAAAATAATAAATAAAAATAAATCCAAGCTTCCAGTTAGTAATTAGTAATTCCGACATTGTGATGTCATTCGGATATATTTATTTACCTATAATATATTTACAATTTAATTTACAACCTGATTTTAAGGCAGCATTCAGACAGAATTAAACATAAACTTATCTCGTTATATGTTTGTCATTATGCCAATTAGTATGTTAATCTGCGCTTTATCCGACTGTTGCTGCTGCCACTCGTATTAAATTCATACTAAATCCTGACATTATATTTATTTACTTTTTCTTTTAATACATTCCCATTTTCTAACTGTGTGTAAAGTCTATTTTATATCACGGACAGTCGTAAAAACATCTCACTACACGTCTTACTCTGTAGTGTGTGCGTGTGATAAATAAAATTTGAATTTAATTTTATATGTAATATCTCGATATTATCACACACCGCGATAAAATGTTCGGCGATTATCGATCAGTATAGCCATCCAAGTGCATGCAGAACTGAGTTTCTGCCCAATCCACAGTCTAGTGCACTATGTAGTGTGTAAAATCCCTGTGTTTTCAGTCTATATAGTGCACTTTATATAGGGAATAGAGATTGATTTGGGACGCAGCCTGAATTTTCGGCCTCTGTGATTATTTTTGCGCTAAAAGAACAACAAACAGCATGCTAGAGTAAGAAAAAGAGAAGAGAAAAGTGATAGAAAGACGTCAAAAGTAGTAGAGAGACATTAAAAAAAAAAGTTAAGGTTAAAGTTAAATAAATTAAGCTAACAGCTAATAACATTGCTCGCTAGCTAATGTTGTGCAGTGACATTTCTGCATCATCTCATCCAGGGGAATGATTTCAGTTAATACAGTTACTAACTCTGAATTTATTTATATTAGAATTCATTAAAACCCAAGCTGACTGTGTTGTTAATGTTAAATAAACCGCCATTTTCTCATTTAACTCATTTAACGTGTATTTTTCAGCTCGTTACCTTCGGGGTCCTTATGTGCTCCATCAGCCCACTGTGGTGCTGTTGATGTTGTTGTTGTTGTTGTTTTTAATCACGTATTAAGAAGCAAAAGATGCTGTAAACAGATAAGATCGCACATGAAAAAAGCAATGAAATTTCACCTGCCTCTCTAAAAAAGCAACACCCAATGAATAATCTCTATTTCTGATGTTGCTCAACCGCTGTTTGGGTTTGTTTTTTCTTTCCCAACTGTATTCCGGTTTCTGTCCTGTGATTGGATAACGCAATGACGAATAAAAGCATATCGTCCAATCCGAGCGGCGGATGCGTGAGCGTGAGCACGAGCGCGTCATCGCGCAGGAGGCGGGGTTTTCCTGAAAAATACGGGTGGGAAAAAAAAGGTACATCTCATTTAGCTTCCGGTTTGTACTTCCTACTTGGGCGGGGCCTAAAAACAAAATAAATATTGGCTGAATTGATGACGTTTGAAAATAGACATTTGAGAATGAGATATTTGAGAATGGTTTGTGTTTGTATTAAAAAAGTATATATTTAGATTTTTTTTGTATAGTAGCTAAACAGGAAATAGCTATAGTGTTTATTATATCTTCCAGGACACTGGGGGCGCTAACGAGCTGCACATAGAAAATCCTGAAGAAGAAACATTGAGCGCGGAAAGTCGGAATTTCGTGCAGATTTTATTATTTTTTAAAAAAAATAACGCGTAATTTCCACAAAGTGCTTACTTCTTTTATCGTAGGCATTGCGAGTGTGGTATTTATTCGTCGGTGTTTGTAGTTTAAACCTTTTCTCGAAGCTTTAAAAGGTCTTTTTGGGCCCGCACGAGGACGCAATGATGGAAAGCTAGCATTGTTAGCTAGCTCTTATATCCAGCTCGCGCCATAGTCTGAAAAACAAACAAAACAAATAAGTAATAAAAGTTATAAAAAATGTCGGGGTTTAGTTTTGGTCCCACTAACACTGGAGGCTTTTCTTTTGGAGGAGTGGCCAGGTATGAGGACTGAGTAACCGGTTAACTAACCAGTGTTTTACTAAATTTAGTCTCTAAAGTCATCTAACACATTTTAAAGATTTATTTTTCCTTTACAGATATCAAAATGTACATTAAAAAAAATGTAACATGTATTTTAATATGATAATGACTGGATTAGCTCATTAAACTGCCCTTATTTGCATATTAGTTAATTCTTTTAATAATATTTTTTTTAAAAAGTAATTGTAATACATATTTTGTAATTCTGTAATGTATCCTTTTTGTGTAATATATTTTAATAATCAGTAAGTTTATATTCGTATACTTGGACAAGGAAAGTGCTGTCTACCCTCTTCCACATACATGAGAGATACATGAGATGATGTGATTGGCTAGTGTCGCTGTGATTGACAGGCAGAGAGAGATTAGGCTCCTCCCACTCAGAGAGCACGGTGTTGTCGTGGTCAGGATTCGAGCTCGTGATCTCCAGACGATACGCTGAACGCTTTTCTGTTTTAAGATGTTAACAAAACATCCTAAACGAATGTCTGTACACTACAGCGCACTGTTTCACGAAATACGTAAGCTTTGTAACAAACTGTTCCGATTTTCTCCTGAATTTAATCTTAGTCTTACAACAGCTACCAACGGGAGAGCGTGAAGGCTGACGTGTGCTTCCTCCGAGACACGTGAAGCCAGACGACCACTTCTTTTTTTTTTTTTTCTTTTCAAACCGCGATACAGGGTAGTGTAAAAACACGAAGAGGAAAGCGCCGTCCGCGCGTGATTGGCTAGTGTCTCTGTGATTGACAGGCGGAGAGAGGGAGAGAATGCTCCTCCCACTCAGAGTGTACGGACTCCCTATAGAGCGAACGTTTTTCTTTTGCGCCTTCTGTAATTTTTTTTGAAAAATATATACTCTTGAATTTATGCGTGGTTCTAAAAGGGCGAATTTTTTTTCTTTTTGTAAATTGCCAAAAATCTGTCGTCTGCCTTTAAACCGTCGTCAGAAAGCTGTAACTCGCCCAAATCAGCAAACTGAAACAAGTTTTGTCGGTGTTAATTTATCTAGCAATTAAATCTGCGTGTATTAGATACCGGACCCTGAAACACGTCACTTCATTTGCAGTTGTTCTACCAGGAAATGGCTTTAACCTCCATTAATGTGAAATCGTTTCCGCTTCCTCCAGCGCTCCTGCTTCAGGAACCGGTGGCTTCAGCTTCGGTGGTCTGGGTGCACCGACCTCCAGCACCGCCGCCACCACCGCCACCACCACCACCAGCTCGTCTCTGGGCCTCAGCAGCGGACTGTTCGCCCAGAAACCTGCAACCGGCTTCTCTTTTAACACACCTGCCTCAGGTATGAGCGCTGTTCACACCTCCACTGATCTCTGATTGGTCGGATCCGATTACTAATCTCTATAATTGTTTTTTATTAAACTGTTTTTTTTTTTTAATTCTCATTATTATTTCTGTTTGTGTGTAGGGACTGCTGCACCGTCGACCGGCCTCACCTTAGGTAAGCTGTAATTTATAAGAAAACACAGCGGCATCCTGCTTCTGCAGCGATATTTCATTTCTGAGCGAGTCACTGGATGTGAGTCGACACCGAGTCGATTCCGAGTCACTTCGATTCAAAACAGCGATTTGATTCAGCGATTCAAAGCTGACGCGTTGTATATCGCGCCCTGTGACAATCACTGTAAACCTAAGAGCTTATAAACATGGATTTAGGGTTTACAAAAACATTTAAATAATAAAGCATTGTTCTTTTACGACTTTTGGTTCCTGCTGTACGGGAACGTGACCTCAATAAAGTGAGGTATATTGGCGAGGAAAGTCATTTTGAGTTATTTTATCAAAGTTTTACATGATCAGTCTTCTTTATACAGCTGTATATAGAGTAAATAATGCATAAATCTTCTGTTTCAGATTCATACACATTATTATTTTTTATTTTTTTATTGTGAAGTCTTACTATTTAAATGTTTTCTGTTCTCATGTAAGATATGTATGTATATATGTATGTATGTATGTACCAAGAGCACCCTAAAAAACCGCAACAAATTCCTTGTGTGTCTGCGACACTTGGCGAATAAAGCAGATTCTGATTCTGATTCTTTAGAGAGTGTTGTTGAAGTGGAATGATTTACAAACGTCTCGTTTCTCAGGAGCTCCCACCGCCGCCGCCTCCACTGCCGCCGCCGCCGCCGCCTCCACAGGCTTCGGCTTCGGTTTCGGAAAACCGGCGGCTTCGGCGAGTCCGTTTTCTCTGAGCACCACCAGCACCACCTCGGCCCCGGCAGCCACCGGTCTGTCTCTGGGCTCCGTCATCACCTCGTCAGCGCCTCAGAGCGGATCATCCACGGGGTTCTCGCTCAACCTGGGAGGAGGAGCCGCGTCCTCGGCTCCAGCCACCGGGCTCAGCCTCGGCTCCTCGCTCTTCTCCAGCTCGGGCTCAACAGGTGAGAACGCGCTCATGACGTAACGCGCACTGCGTTTAGTCAGTATGAACAGAACCCTGGTGTGTTCTCCTCCTCAGCGCGGTTCTTTAGGCAGATGAGAACTCAGCAATCACACTTCCAAGTGAACTGAAAGCAATTTGACTCTGAATCGACTCACCACCAGGAAGTGAATCAAACCTGACCTGTGTTTTGGGTTGTAGAATTTGTTTTTAGAGATTTTTTTTTTTTTTTTTAAAAGACACAAATCGTGAACTGATCCAAAAGACAGAGCTGTAGCGCTGCAGAAATGCTGCATGTTCTGGAGATTTGGCAAAACAAACACAAAGTTTAGTTATTTATATAATTATCTAATCATTTATTGATTGTGCATTAGTGTTTTTTTTTTTTTTAAATTATATTAAATATTTTATTTTCTGTAGTAAAGATTTGTTTAACTGTTTTACCTTTGCTCCATTTCTGGCCAGCGAGAGAAAGAGATTTACGGAGAAGCTTTCATGCCGTACACGTTGCTCAGATTTCTGGTTTTGTTTAATTTTGCAAAATCAAATCGCAAACGATTCAAAAGAATCAATTTCGCTCTGATTCCGATCGAATAAACAGACTAATAGGTCTGAAAGCTCCCTTATAGGCTTTAATATATTAGAACATCTGAATTTTTTAAAATATATAATGTCTTCTGTGCGTTGAAAAGGTTTAAAGGTGACGTGATCATCCATGATAACTTGTTGTCGAGAAAGTTGACTCACTATGCTGGGTTCTGGTTGCTGTTCTAACACGAGGCCACGTATTCAGACGTAAACAGCAGTGTTATTTAAAGCGATTAAATAAATCGCAGCTGTTCTCAGAGTTTTGTTGTTCTTGCTCCACGTTGCACCTCAGAGTCTCCTGCTGATTTGCATTTACGTCACGAATCAGATAGCGTGAAGTTCGTTTAACAAAAGGTTTTGTCCTCACACGCTGACTTCCGCAAGCTTCTCTGGTTCCTCTTCTTCTTTTTCTTTGACTATTTTGTTCACGTTTGTGTTCTTTTCGTGTGCTAACTCAAAGATGCCTCCGTCTACGGTTCACGCCGTTGCTGTGCACGAATTTTTATATATATTTTATGCGATTAAATATCAGATCAGCTCTGGGATTTTTTTTTTCTCTCTCTGCCTGCATGGTTTCTCTTGTTCACCATGCTGGCACTTTTGGCTAATTTTTAAAAATGTTTTAAAATCTAAAGTTATCAGCACATCATCAGATAAATATGGAAGCCATCCTGCTGCGTCCAGGTAAAGTATCTTCTTCTGTTCGCACACGAGCCTCCTGATAATTTCCTGGGAATTATTAATACTAGGGCCGGAGTGAAGAGGAATTCCTCTAGGTTGACTTTAAACCTACAGATTTTGCAACTTACTTCCTGTATTGGAGAGTCGGTGTTAAAGTTGTTCCTGAACATGTTATTAATTCACTTTTTCTTGCTTTTCATATTTTATTACGCTGATTGTAAGTGTTATACCCTTTCATGATTAAAAAAAACCTAATAAATGTCGAGTTTTACTGGGACTGATAAGATATCTGATCAAAAAAAAAAAAGGGCATGTCCGTCTTCACGGTGGTTTATCTAATAAATGTTGAGTTTTACTCGGATTGATGAGATATCTGATTAAAAAAAAAAAACAAAAAACAAAGTCAGTTGCAAGTTGTTAGTGCGCGAGTCACTCACCCGGCATCCGGAGAGTCCGATCCGATGTTTCTCAGACGTGTCGTATTTTGCGTTACATCCTGATAGACTTGAAGCGGCGATCCGTTTCTCCACCATTTTGATAAAGGAAACAACAAAAGGTGGTCGAAAATGAAGCTTATTGCGTTCCATTGACTTTGACTTCACTTTTTTCCAATTTGCATTGTTTTCCCTGTAAAGTTTTTTTTTTTGCTATCACTCAGCGTTGTGCCTCGGGCCTTCTCGATTCTTCTGTGTTCTTTTGTTACTATTACTCCCAGGTTCCTGTGTCGTCACATCCTGTGTGACGACACCTGCACGCCTGCGCACCTCATTCGAGACGCCATGAGGCAGCTAGGTGCTCGCGGCCGTGATAACATGCGTAGTAAGAGACTACGTTCCAACAAAAAAGTTTCTTGCTTTGTTAAAAAAACATGGCAACCGGGGAAACTTTGTGGAAGAAAGCGCTGCGTGACCAGGCCTGCGATTGGTCGTTGCAAACAACGTGTGCGGCGTCATTTCACAGAAATAAGTCGTTCCTGTGAAATCGTAGCCCTCACGCATGCTTTCTCTGCATTAAGTAAGATGAGGGTTTTTTTTTTTTTCTTTTATTATTATTATTATTTTTGTAGATATTGCTTAATTTCTGATCCTGACAGACTTCTACTCTCTTCAGTTGACCAGCTGAAGCTCCTCCAGCTCTTAACTTAATTAAACATCATGTTTCTGTGTGTGTGAAGTTCTTCAACCTGTCGGACTCTTGCTGTGTTTCAGGTCTCGGACAGTCGACTCTCGGCGGAGGTCTGACTTTAGGAGGGTTGCTCTCGTCCTCCACGGCGGCCGCGGCTCCTGTTGCGTCGGCGCCCAGTGTGGGTTTGGGTGGAGTCGACTTTAGCACCTCGTCAGAGAAGAAAAGCGATAAATCATCTGGTGCTCGACCTGAGTGAGTTTTTAAAAAAAGTGCTTTTATTGTGCTGTGCTCTAATTGGTCGTAATTATTGTAAATTTTTTTTGTTTTCTGTAGAGACAGTAAAGCTCTGAAGGATGAGAACCTGCCTGCTCCTATCTGCCAGGATGTGGACAACTTCCAGTACGTTCTGTTTGTTTTATTTTTTTTTTAAATCCTCAGGTTCAACTTCTTTTATTTAATAAATTTAGAATCGTTTATTAGCTGTAATTTGGGCATTTTCACAGCTGAGACACTCAACACACAAAACGAGTGAGTTTTTAAAGTGTTAAAACCAGCGCCGTTTTTTCCACAACAGAAAAAAAGTAGTTCCACCGTAAGTGTCTTGTTGCTATGCAACAGAATAACAATAACAGTAAAGTGGGCCTTATTTATCAATCTTTTAGTAAAGTTGTGCGTTGCGTGTAAATGTTTGTGTGAGTCAAACCGAATTAAATTTTCAGACGGATTTACAAAAGTTTCAGAAACGTTGCTTTTCTTCCCGCTCGCGTGCATATGTTTGATACATGCAAATGAGCTGCGCCGTAGCGACGCCCACAAATCTCCATAAAAGGTAAAGTGCACAGACAGCTGGGAGCAGGAAACGAGCGATCAGGGTAAAGGCTGAAAAACAGAAGTGGAAGTTATTTTGACTCACTTCTACACCAATAATAGTAGTAATAATAATAATAATAATAATAATGATAATAGTAATAGTAATATTCCTTCCTTTTATATTCCTTTTTATACTCAGCCATTTCTTTTATCATTATCAAATGATTAGTTTTATGTGTCTTAATTTATATGTTTGTGTCGGCTCACTTTCTTTATCTCTTCTATTTTTTAAATTAATGCCAATAATATTTAAAATGACTTGCTTTTCACTAAATGTTCTTGATAGTACTCTTAAACACTAATCCCAGACCGAGTGAACTAGCATGAGGATGTGTTTTTTGACTTGTGTTTGTAATAAAAAATAAACAGTTTAACCTCGACAGTATATTCCAGATATAAAAGTGCAGTAATCCATGCTAACGATATGATCTGAAGTCGATCGAGTCGAGGTTTGCGTTAGTTAGTGTTCTTGCGTGTAAGTTCACACACAATCCGGAGCGCGAGTAGGATACGAACGCTTTTCCGAGTTTAAGGAATTTCATGATTTCTTGTGTGAACGCTCGTACGAATGATTTACGAATAAATCTGTTCATATCCAGCTTGATAAATGAGGCCCAGCGTTATTTGGTTATTTGTCAAGTCTGTAAACTATAAATAAATAAATAAATAAATAAAAATGAAGATAACGTCTCAGGTCTTTTTGGGAAGATTCATTTTTGTTGGTTGATGTTAAAATGTGTTTTACTGTTTTATAAATCATCACATTCCTCTTTCAGGAAAACTGAGCAGATAGAAAACAAGGAAAGCGTTTTTGTAAAACATCCCAGTAACAGAAAATTATGTAGATACGATTAAAGTAAGAAATAACGCGTTTGATTTTTCGTGATCTTCTCATTGCGTGTGTAGGAAGTTTGTGAAGGAGCAGAAGCAGGTTCAGGAGGAGATCAGCCGCATGTCGTCTAAAGTCATGCTGAAGGTGCAGGACGACATCAAGAGTCTGAAGCAGCTGCTGTCGGTCAGCGCCAGCGGACTGCAGAGGAACGCCCTCTCTATAGACAAGCTCAAGATGGAGACGGCGCAGGTACAGAGACGAGACGCCTCTTAGAGACAACTCTGGGAAAGAAAACAAAAAAAACAAAACAAAAACTCGAAAATAAAGAGAAATTAAAGTTTAACGTCAGACCCTGTTTCTCCTGAGATCCGATTCGCCGTATCCCACAGAGTGTACAAGACGGCTTAGAATCCTTTAAAGCTTCATAATTTTATTTATTTATCTATCTATCTATCTTCTTAAACTCAAAGGAAAGAGTCGCTTTAGAAGCAGACACTTTTTAAAAACGGTTAAATACAGAAGGAGGAAAAAACTACTACATTCTACAGATCAGTAATAATTAATTAATTCTTATATATTATTAATATAAATATATATTATATATAATCATTTATTCAGGTTTTGTTTAGTTAAAAATGGTTAAATACAGAAGGAACAAAAAACTACTACCTTCCACAGATCAGTAATAATTAATTATTACTTTTATGTACATATTTTTATCTAATTTTTATTAATAATCGTTTATTCAGGTTTTGTTTTTGTGTTTTTGGCTTTACTCTTGTATAATTTTTGGCTAAAATACACGTCCGACTCCTCGGATGATTGATTCAAGTGATTCAGAACGTGAAAGCAGCTTTGAAACGTGAAATAGCGTATATATGACCTCGTGTGATGTTAACATTGGCTAAAAAAAAATCCCACGTTAATTTAATTGCCGTCCAGTTTTGAGACTTTTATCTCCGCGATGTGTTTACTGATGAATAAAGAGAAATTAACGTGGACATTCGGGTTCGTAGGAAAAACATCGCTGTGGAAACTCGATTGTTAATTTAATTGCCGTCCGGACGTAATTTCCACCGTAATCTCCGAGCAGACGTGTAAAAATGTTGTTACGGACGTCACCAAGTCCAAACTAACACCGTCCAAATATCGCTACAGAGCTCTGGAGTATAATCTTCTGATTAGGTGCTGCACTTCTTCACTCACCAGACAAATGAAAGAAATGGAAGTCACTCCTCATAATAAAATATAATATAAATAACTTCTGACAGTTCTGGGACGTGGAAACAAAAATAATAAATCTCGAAAGCGTATGTTTAAACAAAGCGGGAAGCTGTGAGAAATGTGAGTGTGGTTCTTCACGGCAGTGTTTTCACACGCTGTGCTGAGAGACGGAGAAAAGTGTCGGGTGTAAAAAATAACACGCGGCTCCATCTGTTAAGAAATGAAACTTTATCTAACTTACAGTCGAGACCAAAGTGTTTTCACTGTTCTGAAAAGCTGACTTCGTTAACCTCAAGCACCGGAGTGACGTTTATCGCCCTCGTGCCTTTCTCCTGAAGTCCGTCACTTAATATTAAAATTATTTTTCTCCCCTGCAGGAGCTGAAGAACGCCGACATCGCACTCAGGACCCAGAAAACTCCGCCTGGACTTCAGCACGAGAACACGGCGCCCTCGGAGTGAGTTACCGTCACTAAAGATCGTAAACTATCCATAAAAATATCGTAAACTATCCGTAAAGTACTGGCTCAGCCTCATCACAGATCATTTAATCTTATAAAGTTATGAACTGAAGCTATTTTTAAATCCTGTGAAGAAACCTGGCGCTTTTTTATTTTTATTTACATTCACTTTCGTCGCATTGAGAAGTTTATTATTTTGATCATTTCTGTCATTAAATAACTAGTGTATTTTACTCAAAAAGAAAAAAAAAATTGTCTTAGACATGAGTTGAGGACCGTGACGTCAGCTGATACTTAGGGGCGGGGCTTATCTGTGATGTAACACACAACTTCGATTGGCTTTAATAATAATAAATTTAAAAAAAACAGCAACAGAATCATTACGATAAAATCCAGTGTTGGATAAATAATTTATTTCATCATGAATAATATTTGGAATAAACTTAAATTTCTTTTCCGTCTGTTAACGGTAAGCTTTGGTTGCTAGGCGACGTAACAGACAAAGATCTAGAGCGGCTGTAGTTGTAGAAAATCAAAATCTTCTCTTTCATTAGAAATTAGAAAGATTATATTTTGCTAATATTTTGAAATGTTACTTTACGGGAGTCACATTCTGACAAGACACGTTTAAATTAATAACGTACGTATTATTTTAGACTTGTTCGGGATCCTGACACGCTGCATAGAAGATCAGCAAAAAAAAAAAATCTCTATCTACTTTCGCTAAACACATTAGTGTTGTGTCTCAAATCGCATACTTGTGTACTATTCTAGATCGTTATTGAGCACTAACAAGTTTCCTACCGAAAGCTCTCGAATTTGAGACGCGGATCATGACAACGATCACGACGACAGCAGAAAGTTTTAAGAAAGACTTAGATTATCTAGTGTGGCTTAACTCTCTCTCTCTCTCTCTCTCTCTCTCTCTGTCTCTGTGTGTGTGTGTGTGTGTGTGTGTGTGTGTGTGTGTGTGTGTGTGTGTGTGTGTGTGTTAGTTATTTCCGGGCTCTGGTGGAGCAGTTTGAGGTGCAGTTACAGCAGTACCGCCAGCAGATCGAGGAACTGGAGAACCATCTGACCACACAGAGCAGCGGTTCTCACATCACCCCTCAAGGTAGTGCAGTTCTAAAAGTTAGCGCACCCCTCCCTTTAACCCTTTGCACCATTTATTACATGATTTACTGAGCTGTAGTGATGTTATATCCTCTGTGTGTACAGATCTCTCTCTGGCCATGCAGAAGCTCTACCAGACGTTCGTCGCTCTGGCTGCACAGCTGCAAGCCGTTCACGAGAATGTAAAGGTGTGTGTGTGTGTGTGTGTGTGTGTGTGTGTGTGTGTGTGTGTAGTCGAAATCTAAAAAACCTAAAGCTCCATAACTGATACAAAATCTGATGCGGTATTTAAACAGTCTCTGTGTCTGAATTTTGAGAAATGATTGTGATTCCAGCAGCAAATTATCAGCGTAGGTGTTTAAATCACGCGGTCGCTAGCGGGCGCTAATCCAGTGAAGTGATTTCTTGCGGTAATTTATATCATAATTGATGTTTTTACATGATTTTGGTTTGCAAGCAAAAGTTTGATATCAAGTTCAGCTTATTTAAAGTCCCCATGAAATCAAAATTAAAGTTTTGTGGCTTTTAGTATGAATACGTTAGCCTTAAGCTTATCTATAAGCTAGTGTGCTCCAAAACAATGACAAAATTCACGTTTAAAAGATAAACGCATTTTAAAATAATTTACAGTCTCGCTCTCTCTACCACCGAGACGGATCAGAAATTTTGATCACATCATTCTGCACTTCAGCTTCTCATCCGATTTTACATTATAACGTTATAAAACGTTATAAAAATCACCTTGCTGAAGTTGCTGTTATCGAGCGAGAGAAATCATATCGGAGAGCGTGAGTCGTAAAGGTGTCTCTGGCTGTTCGAACGCGTGCGTTTTATTCCGTTAAGAAGGAAGTGGCTTGAATTCGTTTACTTTGAAGAAGGAGAGATTTGTGCCAGCTGTAGGCTGTGAGGTAATTTTAAAAAAGCTTTTCAAGGCACTTCATGGGGACTTTAAATTGAAGTACTTTAAAAAAAAAAAAATAAATTACATGGTGAAAACCACAACTTGCATAAAACCACCTAATAAAAAATACAGTCAAGTGTCTTCGTACGTAAACATTTCCAATTCCAAAAACAAATCTTTCCAGTTGGATTGTTTTCTTTGCTGGTGTTTTAGAGTGTAGAGTATCGGATCAGTGCCATCTCTATTTCCCCAATGATGAATTTCAGAATATTTATTTTTTAATGAATCGTCGTGACCGACTCTCTTCTGCCCCCTGCAGACGTTAAAGCACCAGTACCTGAGCTACAGGCGAGCGTTCCTGGACGATCCGACGGACGTGTTCGAGTCGAAGCGAAGCGCCAGCCGGAAGCTGCAGAGCGCCCCGAGAGTCACCACCGGCCCTACGCCCTTCGGCTCCGTCCCAAACGCCGCCGCCGTGGCCATGGCTGCCACGCTCACGCAGCAGCAGCCCGCTCCAGGTCTGACCGCCTTCAAGTTCTAAGACCTCTAACTGACCTCTAGGCTGTGAGCGAGAGAGGGAGAGAGGGAGAGAGAGAGGGAGAGAGAGAGATAGAGAGAGATAAAGTCAGAGTGAAAATGATAGAGGTGGAAGCCAGCGTCGTGTCTCTAGCGTATAGTTTTCTTTCCATATTCTGACTTTTTTTTCTTTCTATTTTTCTTTCTTTTTTCCTTTTTTCTGAAGAAACAGAGCACTTACGATGGAACGAATACAGCTCTACGTTTTGTTTCTTCATTTCACATTTACATGAAGGCAGAAGAGATTAAACTGCACTGTCTCTGTATTTAATTATTTTATTTGATTTTTTTTTTTTTTTTTTTTTAAACTAATCCTGTAACCGTAAATAAAATAGCAATCGATAACAGGGTACTTACCTCTGAATATTAAAATGGCGATTAAAGGGTGCTTGCTTGGCACTGGTGCATATACTAATCCCAAAATAATGCAGACGTTGCCTTTCTCAAGCTTTTTACTCTCGATCAAATATCAGTGTGTGGTTTTTTTTCCTTTATAATCAAGGTTTTAATAAATAAATGAATAAATACTAAAGGTTTTGGTGCTTTTAGATAGTGGGCGTCGTTAACAGCACTTATGTAGCGATCGTTACACGAGTCTTAGACTCATAAACACATCGTCCTTCATCTCGAAACCTGTTTACGGTAGACCGTGGGTGGCCGAGGCGTTTCCGAGAGTCGAATAAACACCACGTGTTCTGGCTGAAGGTTCCATGTTAATTAAATTAAAATGGCCGCCCTACGTGATCCTAACACACGAGAAATCCACATCGCTTCAACTTCTTTAGTTTAGATCGCGGCCGGGCGACGTGGCGGAAATATTACTCGGATTATTCACAGTGTTCAGGTTGGTTAAAGTGCCAGTGCCACTTAAAAACAAACAAACAAACAAAAAAAACTCACATTTTTGTAACATGGAAAAAGAAGGAAAAAAGAAACAACTGATGTATATAATTTTTTTAATTAAATAAGCAAAAAGAGGGAGACTCAGTGGTATAAAAGTACAAAAAAATACCCAGAATAATATTAAAAATAACTTTCTGATGTTATTTATCTCAAATCGTACAGTATTTAATCATCATCACCGCCGTGATGTCATCAGTGTGCGACTCCTCCTTTAAACAATTCTCTTGTCATTTCTGTCGGTACACGACGACACTAAAGCTGCGTTCACATTGCGCTCGTTAATGTGTTTAACAACAAACATTACATCATAAAAAAAATCCACAAGAGAGCGTATAGAAATAAGATTAATATAATCTGATCCGAGCTCAGCAGCAGGAGGCGCACACTGATGATGTCACAAGGCAGTGATTGGTTAAAAGAGATCTCGTCGCCCTTCAGCTCACTATGATCACGTGACTTGTCTTATTCTACGATTGTTCTTTATTTACTTCTTAGAGTTGGAAATATAATTAAATAATAAATTTGTATTTTTCCCCAAGTGCTGATCCCGATATTCCGATATTCACCAGGATTAGCATTACGGATATTTATAAATCATTTTTAATTTTAATATAAAATATTAAACTTACACATGTGACCAGAACTGAACACACACATCTCTGGTTACTTGGTCTCTTAAATAATATAAATTTTATAATTTTATAACTTTTTCAGTGAATAAGTGAATTAAAATTAAAATAATCATTTTTAAAACGTTTCAGTTGCGTTAAAGCACCGTAAATACGCATCAATAATAAATACTTGATTTAAAAAAAAAAAGTCATTTTTGAAAATATTAGTCAAATTCTGTTTTATTTACTCAGCGCTCATTTTTTTTTGGTTTTGTTTTTTGTTTAAATTTTAGATTTTTCTTTGATTAATAACAACATGATTCCAACATGATGTGTATCTCTGGTTATTCGGGAGTCGTGATGGATTTAATTCAATAATTTTGGACAAAATGAATGTGATGAACCTATTGGGATCTTACACACACACACACACACACACACACACACACACACACACACACACACACACAGCTTTTATCAGTACTAACATTTTTAGACGTGTGAATTATTTTATATATGAAATATTTTTGCCTATGCATTTTTCTACTGATTTACAGGATGTTCGTGTTTTGAATACAGTATTTTCTTTAAACACACACACACACACGTTTCCAGTTGCGTTTTTGCATCATGCTCATCCCGTGTCGGTAACCATGGTAACGATTATGGTGTCCCCCCCTAACGCTGATAACCGGTTACAGATGCGAGGAATGATTTGATCGTCGGGGATAATTACAGCTCTCTGTAATCACAGCTTTTGGAGTGTTTAATTTTCTGACTAGGGCTCGAAAAACACACGCACACGCACGCACACACACACACACACACACCCACACACACACGCGCACACACACACACACACACGCGCGCGCATGTTCTCATACTGCTAATTGAATCTTGGATCAACTCATGTGCGTCGTCTTAAACAGAGCCGTGTAGGAGATGAAGCGAGTGTGTTCGAGCGGATGTTTGAGCCTCTCTGATCGCTATTTCCTGTTCACGGCTAAACAGTACCACATTTAGCGTGTGTGTGTGTGTGTGTGTTTGTGTGTGTGTGTGTGTGTGTGCTAACGCTAATCTGCAGAAGAGCCAGATGGGCTGAAAGTTTTCACACGAACGGATGAGTGCCTGCATGCCTGACGCTCTGTTTGTACTTGATTAGACGATGCTTTTTTTTTTTTTTTTTTTGTCTTCCTAATTTATTTATTAATCACAAAACAGTCGTCTTGAACAACACAAAAGAATAGCTACAGTATTTCAGCGTAAGAGTTGTAGTTATTTTCTTTTACAAAATATTTCACTGTTGTTTTAAGGGATGCATCGATACTGAAATGAGTAACCTACTAATTATTATTATTAATTAATTAACATCTCGGAACATGACACTGAGTTGGTTTCTGCCGTGTGCTGCGTTTTAGGTTTAAAGGCTTATTTATACTTACCTGTTAAGTAGGTATACACAAGATGGCCGCCGCGTTTATCCTGCACATCCTCTGAAAATAACAAGACGTGTCCGCACGTATAGCATCATGTGACGCTGCACTAACACTAACCGCGTTTCCTATTACAGCTAGCGTTTGAATTTTAGAAACCTCTTAAACTTACCGAAAGGTCTGTTTCGAGGTTACCTTTTTTTTTTTTTTTTTTTTGTAGATTAGTAAATATTTTTGAATGTATGGTGAGGGTTTATGATTTGAGGCCCCGATCATGACAACAATCACAACGACAGCAGAAAGTTTTGAAGAGGGAGAGAGAGAGAGAGATCATCAGGCTGTTTAACGTCGCTGTGCATGAAATCGATAAACATTACAGTTTGACTTGGAAACCAGACTCTCTAGTGGACCTCGCTTATTATCCTGTGAATGTACGCAACATACACAAGCGAGTGTGTGAAAAATGACGCTCATGTAGCCGCTGCTGGTGAAAGTGAAGTACATTTGCACCCTCGGATGTTACCAGATTTAACTTGTCCCTGTAATAGAGAGCATGTGGATGGCAGACCTGAGCGCGCAAAGCATTAAAAAGGAGCGAAAGATTCCTTGAATTGTACGTCGACTCACAAAAGGAACCAGAGTGCTCAGTGCTCGCTGAACTGAACTGCTCTCTCGTACATGTGACTGTTTCTCTGTATGCTTCAACGACGACACAAAGGCAATAAATCGAAATTTGAAGATACTACTGAATCTGCTACAGTTCGATTCGCGTTAGTATCCTCCAATCCGTATGTAACCTGCTTTGTTCGGGATCTGGAAAACCGCAAATTCCTGAATGATGACAACGTAGAGAAGGACTATTTCATAAGTATTTTAAAAAGCAAATCAAATTTGTGATTGATGCGTTGATTTATTTCACTCGTTGTATTTTAAATTGATTTGTCGATCCGGATCGTTACAGCTCTGTTCTCTGTTAAACGTCCAGTAATGTAGGAAAATCCCGTAGTTCCTCCTCGTGGTATTTTCACAGAGCTACAACTCTGCTTTGCTTTAATTGATCATTAATCATGGAAAAAAAAAATTGCCATAATTCCATGTCGTACGTTTCTTTTTGGGACAGCGTACACTAGGATTCCGTCACATCGTTTCACCTGGCAACAGAGTATTTATTTATTTATTTTTTTAGCGATTAAAATAAGTATGTGTATCGATGCATCCCTGTTTCTGTAATTATTCCGATCCGTCACTGCTTGGAGTTTTTAATTTGTGCCTTTAAGCCTCGGAGATCACATTTCATCCTAAACTAGAAGGAGAACCGCCTTTTCTTCCACACACTACCACATCAGTGTAAACTACAGGGTGTGTGTCGTTTGAGGTTTTTGTAGAAACCTATGGTTTGTTTTAGTTGCGTCTTTAAGGGCTACAGTGTTCTCGCTCGCCAGATGAAGGGCGAGGAGTTTAAAAATAACGCTGCTCTGTGTGGCCATGAAGGACACGATGTGAATTTTTGTGCCAAGATACTCAGTATTTAGCGATGCAGCATTGAAACGTTGGCCTTGTTGTCGTTAAATAGCTGCTAATCTGGACTTCGGTCCGACATCCATCTCTCTTTCTTTCTCTTTTTCTTTCTCTTTATTTGTGTTTTAACTGCTGAGGAAGGAGTTATTAAAGGAATAGTTCAGTGATTTTTATTTTTTCTTTTCAACCTGATCTCTATCCACTGTATGTGTAGTGTGTGTGTGTGTGTGTGTGTGTGTGTGTGTGTGTGTGTGTGTGTGTGTGATTAGCACAGACGAGAATTTCAACACATTTCCCTGCACTGAAAAAAAAATTATGAGCCTTCAACAAATTAATTCATAATAGAAATCTAAGGCCAGATGTTGAATTTTGTCGATTAAAGGTGTCTCTAATGTAAATGAATAATTCCAGTCAGAGATGGAACAGCTTTTTCCAGAGGAAGAATTTGTGTTCGTGTGTAAAATTGCGTGGCTCTGATGGTGTAAGGATACCATTAAAAAGCGTCAGGAAAGTGTAAAGTAACCGGAACTACTTTTCACTGTATTGCTCCAGTGTTAGAAAGTTTGACACGATCTATAAGAAGAGCTTTAAAACTTTCTCTCTTAAAGTTTTACGTTTGCATTGTATAGTTGCGTATTCTAACGCTTCTTTAATAACAACAGAATTCAACATCTGCCCTTAGACTTCCATTACAAGTGAATTTGGCAGAAAAAACGTTCGGAGTTTTGTGTTCTGTTCTCGGTGCTGGGAAACGTATCAACGTTCTCGTTTGTCGTAGTCTCACACTATCTCTCTCTCTCTCACACACACACACACACACACACACACACACACACACACACGCTACTGATACGGTGTGTAGAGTTTACGTTGAAAATGTTTGGAGTTCTCCTTGAATATGAGGTGCGCTTTGTTTGATGTAGGAGTTTTTAAAAGGATGTAGTTTTGATATAACTCTTAAGGCTTGCAAAAGTAAAGATGTGGAATACGTGATCATAAACGTGCGACGTTACGTGAAAAGAGTGACCCTACGTTCACGCTAACGTGCGATAAGGCTGAGCTGTTTTCTGAGAGCGTGTGCAAGACGTAGCTACGATTTCAGCAGCATTTAAACTGAGATTTTGTCAATGACGCAGTGAAGAAGCGACAAATGCAAACTCTTGTCTCGAACGATCCTCAGTTTCTTCCTCACAACGTTAGTTCCTACCTGCAGTTAATTTACACACACAAATGGAATAAGTGTAGTTTCATCTTATCCGTCTATTAATTAGAGACTTTACAAAAAAGAAAAAAATAAAGCTTGGACGGAAGTAGCAGAGATCGTTTGTGGTTCTGGTGAGTGTACGTAGCTAGTAGAGATAGCTCGCTTTGCTAATCTGATCTGAGAACGAAGCTAATACGAAGCCGCGCACGTAACAAGTAAATCAAACCAGTGCTTAGTAGCTACGTATAGCTACTGGACAGGCCACGCCCACGAGCG
Source organism: Pangasianodon hypophthalmus (assembly GCF_027358585.1). Classification (NCBI taxonomy): domain Eukaryota; kingdom Metazoa; phylum Chordata; class Actinopteri; order Siluriformes; family Pangasiidae; genus Pangasianodon; species Pangasianodon hypophthalmus. Next base: position 19,811,064 of record NC_069731.1, on the reverse strand, counting down.
ATACGAGTCACTTGTGTCACTCGTTAGCGTGAACGTAGGGTCGGCGTCATAATGCATGGGGTAGAAACACTGAACGCTAGTGCTGTTACAATGCAAGTAAAATCTTTTTACTCTCAGAATGAACTCTTTAATAATCCCGCATGCCGTTTGTGTACAGATTTTACTTTAACGTGGTACTTTGGAGCTCCGTATCGGGAGTTCAGAGGCTTGTGATTTTGATTGTTTACACAGTAACATGTTCAGCTCTAATCTTATTTATCACGTGTGTGTGTTTTTAAAGTGTGCGTTAAGGCTTTATTTAAACTATTGCATATTATTCATGCATATGATGATCATGGTGTGCCTTTTGCACTACATACAGAATAAACAGTTTAAATGAATCTGGATTCGTCACTGTTTGAACTGTTTTTAAATTTAAGATTAACTTTAATCCAAGCGTGAAATCGAACCGTGTTCATGCAGATAGCGAGTAGGAATCCGTTTGTCCTGAAACTGTTTGTCATGTTTTATGTAAGTGCTTTAAATTCACAATAAATCAGATTTTTTTTAAAAAAGAAAAGCCCTTGTCTTTGTTTCTTTTTGACTGACTAATCATTTATTCATGTTAATTGGATAATCAGAGATGCTGATTTGTTTTTTTTTTATACACAATGCATCTCTTTCTTTAAAAAGAAAAAAAAAATTGACATTTTGAAAGAAATGAGCCAGCTAAAAGGAAACGAGACAGGAGCACAAACTAGTAAAGATTTAGTAATAAATTACAAATCAAACGATTATATTTTTATAAAAATAATGTGTAGAATGTAATAAACTGCTGAGAATGTAATGCAGTCAATACTTTAATAACTAATACTAATACTTTAATAACGATGTTGCACATCTTGTAGTAAAGTATAACAAAAATCTTGGAAAAGTTTGTTATACGTTATTACAGTATGTATAACAATGTTATTACAACATTCCTTATTTCTCCCAACAGCCAGTAATGTGCTGTTATTACACATAAGGTGTTACGGCATAACGTAAATGCAGAGTAAGTGAAATATTTAGTATCTTATTACAGTGTGTGTAACGCTGTTATTACATATTTTCAATAAGAGTTAGCGACATTAGCGACGTTTATTACATTCCTGTTTTTTCATCAGCCAATATAATATAAAGTAATATGTAATATTGCACGTAATATATTACGTTATAATGCCATTGCAGTTTGCGCAAAACGTTTGTAATACCTTATTACAGCATGTTTAACAATGTTATTACACATTTCTGGTATAACATGATTCGTAAGTGCAGATTACGACAGGTAACTTTTATTAATACGTTATAACACTATGGATAACAGTGTTATTACCTAATTAAGTAAATTTACTACGTTATTTGCAGTTTATTACTTTTTTTAATCAACCAATAATTTAACGATGTTGCGCATAAATAACGTATAACATGAACGTCGATTAAGCAAAACGTTTCTAATACTCTATTCACGTTACTGTATGTATAACAGTGTTATTACATATTCGAAGACGGGATTTACTGCATTATCAGCAGGTTATTATGTTGTTATAAATGTAATAACATTATTGCACGTTATATTAGATGTAACGAATGAATCGTAAGTGCAGTTTACAACAGGAAACATCTGGAATGCATTAACATGTATAACCGTAACCAAAATAATTACATATTTGGATATATTTTGCTATATTAATGAGTTTATTACCTGCATTTTTTTCACCAATCAACAAAATAATATAATAATGTTGCACATAATGTAATAAGGTATAACATCAAACACAGTTTACAGTGAAAAACATGTTATACTTTATTAATAATAATACATTTATTTTATAAAACGCCTTTAAAAGTTGCTTTCTCAAGGCGCTTTCCATGAAAACTTACACGAAAGCTTATTACAGTATGTACAACAATGTTATTACATAATTGGTAAGGAGTTTTGCGATTATTGACTCCATTATTCTCAGTTTATTACATTCGTTTTCTTCTCAGCGTGTAATATGATAATGTTGTTGCACGTAATGCAGAACGATGGTAAGATATAACGCGAATCGTGAACGCGGTTAACAATCCAAACGATCTTTAATGCGTTATAACATTTTTCATAACTTTATTACATAACTGAATTCATCCAATAATATAATAACGTATGGTTTAACATAAAAGCAAAATATTTAATAATTTATTACAGGTTTTATAACAACTTTATTACTACATTATCAGATGTTTATTACATTTATCTTTAATGAGCCAATAATATAATAACTTTTTTGAACATGATGTAATAAGGAATAACGTGATTACAGTTAAAGTAAAGCGCTTGTTATAGCTTATTACAGTATCTATAACAATGTTACTACTTAATTAAGAGGTTTATTACATTATCGGAAGTTTATTACATTCTTTTTTCATCAGCCAATTTCATAACGTTATTGCACCTAATGTAAGTTATATCATGGATCGTGAATTTCCTGGTTACTACAGGAAATATTTGTAATAAGTTATTACAGCATGTATAATCATGTTATTACATATTTGGATAGTTTTGCAAAATTAATAACAGTTTATTACATTAATTGTTTTCTTCCATTCGACTAATAATGTAATATAACGTTGTTGTACATAATGTAATGTATAAGATATAACATGAATCGTGAATATAGTTTACATTACAAAACATTTGTAATACTTCTTTTTACTTTATAACAACTTTATTATCTTTATTGGAACAGGTTTACTGTATTATCAGCAGTTTGTGACATTTTGCCAAAGATATAATAATAATAATAATAATAATAATAATTAATGGTTGAATATAATGAAATAATGTATAACAAACACAGATTAAGCCGAAGCTGTAATACCTCTAATAGCTGTATAACAGAGTTACTACAGAAGTGCGTAGGAGTTTTAATACGTTGTTAGCAGTTTATTACATTTCATCTTTAATTTAAGGACAATTTTTTTGCCATTTTTAGATACTAATCTGTTAAGAATGTAACCCTCACTAAGGTCAAAGCAAATACAACATCTTAAAAGAAAGTTTTTCACAACATTTTGGCGTTAAAGTTCACACACACACACACACACTACTGTGCAAAAGTCTTAGACACCCTATTTGTTTGTTTTTTTAGTACAAACTTTGTTATAGATGTTTATTTTCTGACTTCTACATTATTGATTCAGTACAAAAACATTTTAGATTCCAAACATTAGTTTTCCAGCACAAAATGAAACGTTACAGAAAAATGTTTGTATGTCAGTAAAGAAAGCAGCAGATTCCATAAGAGACACTTTTCAGATAAAAACATAATGAAGGCTGCTGGGTTTCGCTGCAGAAATAAGAAGCGAGTCGACAGTCAAAGTCTCCAGAAGAACTGTGGCTGCTTCTGCAAGATGCTCAGTAACACTTCCAGCTCATTTCCTTATAAAACTGCACACACTGCACCTCACATACTGCTTTATTTATTTAAAGTGAAGGATCGTCACATTAAATACTGATTTTGATTCATTTATTACTGTTTACTGCTCTTTATAGGATTTTTTTAAATGTAGAAACATTTAATTTCATTATTTTTGAAGGCGTCTTTACTCTACAGCATTTCTTTACATGTGCCTAAGACTTTTGCACAGTACTGTCTGTGTGTGTGTGTGTGTGTTAATGAAATGTGTTCATTTCAATTTAAATCAACAAACAATGTTTGGCAGAAAAGAAAAAGTAAGTCTTATAATTCCGAGGTGGCGATTTGTGTTATTACATTATAATTATTGCACTTATTACATATTTATTACATATTAAGTTTCTATGTGTACTTGAGGTAAGTGAGATGATGCACCATATAGGAGGAGTCTAGCAATGCCTGCTAACTCAACAGACAGAAAAACGCCTTGCCACTGATCACTCATTGTAAAAACGTGCCTCATAACACTCTCATCACACACACACACGTCCGTCTCGGATAAATTTGCATACACAGAAAGAGAATTGATTTATTTTTCTTTTCCCTGGAGTGAGATGCAGCTCTGAGAGTTAAAGCTCTTCTGCTCTCTTTCTCTGTCCCAGGATCTCAGGCGGGTTTTGGCACTCCCTTTGCCTCGGGCATGGGCACTAGTATGGGCTCCAGCAGCCTCGGAGGTACCCGCTGTTTTACACACACACACACACACACACACACACACACACACACACACACACACTTCCCTGTCCGCTTCCAGCATCCCGCTGCTCTGAACTGCACGACACTTGCTGAAATCACGTTGCAGATTTAGATCTCAGTACACAGAGTGACAAATTGCTTTTGATCTTCTCCTCCTTTTTCTTTTTTTCTCCTCATTTCTGATTTATGAGCTGTTTTATTTTATAAACTTGATGTGATTAAATGTGTGTGTGAGATCTGAGCCTATCGCTCTGTCTCTCGGCAGCTTTCGGTAGCGGCCCGGCGTTCGGCGCCTCGGCGACAGGAGGCTCGTCGTTCGGTTTTTCTGCTAACAAGCCGTCTGGAGGGAGCTTGAGTGCAGGTGTGTGTCATAGCACCCTCCTGTCTCTTTTCCTCACACCATCACTAACTGTGTATTAGTAACATCATCCTCCTCCTCTTCATCATCATCATCTCCTCCTCTCTCTCCTTCTCCTTCACTGAGCCTTTCCCTCTTATTCCTGCTGTTTATGGGAAACTGACACAATTTATAGAACTGTCTGATTTCTTCAGCTATTTCCTGCATTCTGGACCAAAAATCTCTCAATTTTAACAAACTCTTTGAGTGACACACGAATCAGAAAAAATAATAACAGCAGATTACTTCAGCTGACTAATTATAGCAAACTCATAACCGATTATGTTCTGTTACATAAAATGTGCTCAAGATGCCAAGATTTCCTCATCGAGTGCCTTGAGACGTAAATTCTCTTCACTAATTTCAGCATTTCAGTGTTGCATGTTTTATGACTGTTAGAAATGAGCAAGAAAACTAAATATGTACAATCTGAGTAGAATGAAAAGTATTAGAATAATAAATTCATTCATGGACAACAACAACAACAAAAAAAATCGCAGGAACCATGTACAGGAAGTCTCTTTAAATAACTAGACAGTTACTGCTTAGCGTTCGCTGCACTGTTCTTTCTGTTTTACTATTTTGAATTAAAATTTATTTTGGTTTATAGTTATTATACAGCGATTACTTAACCAGAAGTAGACATTATTATCTTTAAGGACAATTTTTTTTACAAGATGAGAATTTCAGTACACTTCCCTGAAACTGGAAAAACTCCAAACTCTTTTATAACAATCAGATGCTAAACTCTGTTAATAAACGTTTAAAATACGCAACTATAAAACATAAAACGATAATAAACGTGTTCGTTTAAAAGTCATAAAGCCGTTCTTATGGACTCTTCTCCAACTTTCTAAAACTGGAGCCGTGCAGTAAAAAGTAGTTCCGGTTACTTTACACTTTGCTGAAGATATTTGTGATATTTTGTGATATCCATACGCCATCAGAGCCACACCACTCTTAAATTCTGGTTGTTCTGATTGCTTCGTTTATATATAAACACTTTTGATGGACACTTTTGATGCTGTTAGAGTTGGGAGTGAGTATTTGGAGAAAAATGTGAACTGTGTGTTATGTATGTATTGATGTATGTATCCGCGTTGTCGTGTTCTCTCAGGGTTTGGAAGCTCCAGCACCTCAGGCTTTAACTTCAGTAACCCGGGAATCAACGCGTCGGCCGGTCTGACCTTCGGCGTGTCCACGACCCAGGGCTCGGGCTTCGGCACCGGAGTCCTGCAGCTGAAAAAACCTCCAGCGGGCAACAAGCGGGGCAAAAGATAGAACAGCAGGACAGATAAAAGATAAAGGGAAATAAAAGTGTTTCCGGCCAGAGGGAGTGGAGATTAGTGGCAGGTTTCTGTATTTGTGCTGGATGTGCTTTAAGGACGAGTGTGTGTTCTGTGTTTCATACTGTCCCGTGTGTGTGTGTGTGTGTGTGTGTGTGTTTCTTTCCCTGATTATACGAGCATTCATCATCACTGACACTCATCTAGCATTTGAGAAGGATCGTTTAAACAGCACTGACGTGTGAAGGATCCTTCATGTAGAGATTTTGTTTTTGAAAATGTCTGTAAATCTGCCATTTTGTTTTTCCACTTTATTCACATCTTTGTGCTCTGTTTCGGTGTACAGCATGTCCTCGCTCTGTCCATCACTCAAACACGTCCTCTTTCCCGTCTCAGTATGTTCTAATAAATGGTTAATGTGGCCCTGATTTGCTTTGTTGTTTTGAGTTGTTTTTGTTTTGTTTCATTTTGTTTTGTTTTGTTTTTTGTCTGTCACATGGTAATTACCAAATCTTTTTTCTAGACTTTATGTTCAAACTTTATTAAAAAGCTTTATTAATAAAAAAAGAATTATTTCTTCAGTGTGCTCTGTTGGTTATTTATTTAGGGTGAGAAAATACGAATCATAATTATAATCATAATAATGATAGCACTGATTAGAAAAGATTGAGGTCTATTTTATGATATAAATATTATATTTGATGAGAAAGTATGATTGGAAAAGACTCTCACACGGATATTTTGACTGCACTACTAAGGAAGACAGGCTAAATCTTTTTAAATATTTGGATTTCATACCTATCGATAAATCAGCGTCTCCGAATCATATATGTGAATCGGCTCAATGTGTCGGATCGGAAAGATTCGGCTCAAAGAACCGACTCTCTGGCGGACGAGTCATCCCTCCCTGTAAGTGTGTGCTGTGGAAATTAAAGATGGCGCCTTCACACGTCCTCAGATGCTGTCAGCGGGGTCTGGCTTGGATACCAGTCATATTTATAGCTTTAGTCGTGTGTTGGTCGTATTATGCTTACGTTGTGGAGCTGTGTGTGTGTAAGTATTTAATTTTAATCCAACTTTGCTGTGTTTTTGTCAGATAAATAGCGTTAAATCTGATGTTATGTGAAGGAAGGAAGTGGCTGTTTTCTCTCACAACTGCACAGCTAGTTCCTAAAAATCATCTCTCAGGGTGTCTTTTTTTACTCAAACTAAATAGACATTTCAGGATTTTATGATAAAATACGTGTTTGATTATATATCTGGGATAAAAAACCTTTCTCCGACTCTAAACTAGCTAGCGATCTAGCAACACTCATTGATTCCTCGGTTAGTCATCATCATCATCATCATCATCATCAATACAAAAACAGCACAGAAAAAATCATCAAGATTGTTATTAAAGTGTTATTTTGTCTTCGAGATGATTTTCAGCTGATCTGAGATGAGCTTATGCTGTTAGATATCAACACATATATGTATTTTTTAAGTTACAGCACTGCTAGTTAAGAAGCCATGGAAGTTAACTAGCTAACTAACTAGTTAGCAAACAGCCAGGAGGAAGGAGTTTAGCTCTTATCTTATTTACAGAGTCAGCAGGTTTTAAACTTCACTACCTGTTTACTAGCTTACCTGTTGCCAGGTAGATTTCCATCTGCAGTGTTGTTACTGCTATTATTATTATTACACCTCTGTAATTCACACTGCGTCATTTCCTGCTAATAAAACTATAATTACACTATAGTAAAGTACACCTGATGGGCATGTATTAAATGAAATATAAACGACTGTTAATGCTGATTGTTCCTTTTTTTTAATTTGTTTATACATTAACATGCTGTGATGTAAATTAAAGGTGCAGTCTTGGATTATTTTTCTCTTTACTTTTACAAATAACTTAGAAGAAATGTAGAACATGGTTTTTAAAAAAACAAAACAAAAAACAATGCATTAAGCTCCGTACAGTGCGTGTAAAATGGCTGGGAAAACCCGTCTGGAAAACTGATTTCCGGTCCGGAACGCTTGTTTATGTTTGGATACGCCTCCTGTCCGTCATTTTACAGACGCTAAACTCTATAGGCTGCTGCAGATCCTGTGGGCAGAACTTTGTGTACATGGGCGGGAGTATTTTATTTATTTGTTTACTGTTACTGATTTATTTATTTATTTACTTATTTACTGTTTTCTGAGATCATCTTTTTATTAAGACATTTGTTTTGGGTTTTTTTTAAATAATGAAACATAATGAATCCGCTGAAAGCAGGTGATGTGATGTTAAAAAAGTTTTGTATTTAATTTTTAGAATGTAAACATTTATACAGATTTAAATCTATTTTTATGAAATGTATTTAATTTTTCTATGAGGAAAAAAATGCTTTTTTAAAAAAATATAAAAACATAGCAGTCCTGGAGTGTTACATATCGTACACATCTCGAAATATTTTTGCGAATCGTGATGATATTTTTGTCCTATCGCCCCACCGCTGAAACATTAGATATTTTTTAAGTTATGATTTTATAAAAACAAACCGCATAGCGAGGAAAAGAAGGAAAAATGGATCACGAATGAAATGGAAATCATCGTGGTCTGTGTTTAATCCAGACAATAATGTGTAAATGTGTTTTGCATTTCGGAATATCGATGATGTATCGTATATCGTCGTATCGGAATATCGATGATGTACCGTATATCGTCGTATCGGAATATCGATGATGTACCGTATATCGTCGTATCGGAATATCGATGATGTATCGTATATCGTCGTATCGGAATATCGATGGTGTATCGTATATCGTCGTATCGGAATATCGATGATGTACCGTATATCGTCGTATCGGAATATCGATGATGTACCGTATATCGTCGTATCGGAATATCGATGATGTATCGTATATCGTCGTATCGGAATATCGATGATGTATCGTATATCGTCGTATCGTCCAGTCATACAAGCGCAAGAAGAATTCCTTCAATATTCGAGAGCTGAAGAAATGCCAGATTTGAGTCCTGCGTTAAAGAGACGTATATAACTCAACCCGTGTGTCTGATGATCGATTTCTTTTCCTCTTTTCCACAGTCACAGTGCCGAGTCTCGGAGAAAAAGGTGAGTGATCTTTCTGCGTTTCATTTCTGATGATTAAAGTGGAGAGAAATGTCTGACTCATTATATCTGTGTGTTAAATGAGACGAGTCGGATTTGTTGTTGTTGCTGTGTGTGTGTGTGTGTGTGTGTGTGTGTGTGTCTCGGCTCCTGTTCGTGCGGATCCGAGTTTCCGACTCGTCAGTGATGGATTGTTCCGTTCCTGATGCATCTGCAACTCTTTTTTTTTTTTTTTTTTTTTTTTTTTTTTTGCTCCTCACAGTTATCTACTTGGTCATTTTTCACCTCTCCTTCATCTTGTTCGTTTGGTCTTATTGGAAGACCATCTTCACGAAACCAACGAATCCAACCAAAGAGGTAAGAGAAATTAAATAATAAAGCTGATGGTGATGCCAGTTTTCTATGAAGAAGCATGTAGGCCTAGAAAAATGAAAAAGAGCTATATACAGGATTTAGAGCCAGCCTTTTCCTGCTCACTGACCAATCCCCATCATTCCCAATAACATTCTGACCAATCCCCATCATTCCCAATAACATTCTGACCAATCCCCATCATTCCCAATAACATTCTGACCAATCCCCATCATTCCCAATAACATTCTGACCAATCCCGATCATTCCCTATAACATTCTGACCAATCCCGATCATTCCCAGTAACATTCTGACCAATCCCCATCATTCCCAATAACATTCTGACCAATCCCCATCATTCCCGATAACATTCTGACCAATCCCCATCATTCCCGATAACATTCTGACCAATCCCGATCATTCCCTGTAACATTCTGACCAATCCCCATCATTCCCAATAACATTCTGACCAATCCCCATCATTCCCTGTAACATTCTGACCAATCCCCATCATTCCCTGTAACATTCTGACCAATCCTGATCATTCCCTGTAACATTCTGACCAATCCCCATCATTCTCAATAATATTCTGACCAATCCCGATCATTCCCAATAACATTCTGACCAATCCTGATCATTCCCTGTAACATTCTGACCAATCCCCATCATTCTCAATAATATTCTGACCAATCCCGCTTGCGCTTGATGAAATTTTTACCAATTCCACTCATTCCTGATTATATTCTGACTAATCCTCCTCATTCTCAGAGAAATTCTGATCAAATTCTCACACTATGTGGTATAAATGTCCGTGTCCGTGTCCATGTGTGTGTCCGTGTCCATGTGTGTGTCCGTGTCCATGTGTGTGTCCCTGTCCCTGTGTGTGCGTGTGTGTGTCCGTGTGTGTGTCCCTGTCCCTGTGTGTGTGTGTATCCGTGTCCCTGTGTCCGTGTGTGTGTGTGTGTGTGTGTATCAGTTCTGTTTACCCAAAGCTGAGAAGGAGCTTTATGAGAAAGAAGAGCGTCCCGAGACGCAGCAGGAGATCCTGAAGCGAGTGGCGAGCAGTCTGCCGCTCTACACACGCACCGGCGCTGGAGGTGAGCGAATCTCCGTCACAGTCCTGAGCGATCGAATCAAAATGAGACTGAAAGACAATAATAATAATAATAATAATAATAATAATAATAATAATAACAATAATAATTGATTGATTAATCTCTCTGTATAGCCATCCGCTACTGTGACCGCTGCCAGGTCATCAAACCCGACCGGTGCCACCACTGCTCCGCGTGTGACATGTGAGTCAAAGCCACGACTCTGCAGATGCCTCACAACGTTAAAAAAATATATAGTAGACTTTATAATATTTTAAATATAATACACTGGATTAGATTAATTTTAGAATATTAAACAGATTTAAAATGCACTGTATCTGTATAAACGGATAAAAATATGATGTGTCATATATGTGAGGAATAAAACACTTTGGGACATGTTGTTACAGGAAAATAATCACCTTTGGGGTTGATAATTAATAAGCAACATTGGGGTTGAGTAGAGGTGTAACGATACACTCCGGTCACGATTCGATTCGATTCACGATACTGGCTTCACGATTCGATACGATTCGATTCTCAGAATATTTTCAACAAGATTTAAAGAAAGAAAAATGATGACTGGAAAGACTCCTTTTTTATTTTTGAATTACAAACAGTGCAAAACAATGTACATTTTTGTCTGTGTAAAACTTAAGAAATCAAAAATTGCTGCAAACTGAGGTTTAATTTCATAAACAAATTGTACTATAGGTTAACCGTGTCTTAAAAATAAATAAATACGTTCATAAATTGTCCTAAAATTTTTGATTGAATAAACACAAAGTCACTGACTCGGGCGAAATGATCGACTGGAACATAATGAGCTCCATAACAGCATCCGAGGCGTCATTTTAACTGGAAATAGAGCTCCAAAGTCGGCTAAAATGGCCGCACGTGCTGTTTTTTAACCTGCTTGTTTGTTTTTGGGGTTTGTTGTAGTGACGCTCAGCTTTAAAAGCATAAGCATAGGTGAAATAAATGTGACTAACAGCAGAAATGCAACGTATAAAAATTATTTTTTTAAATTGTTCATGATGTTTAAGAATGAAAATGTCATGTAACGTGTAACAGGTGCGTGTTGAAGATGGATCATCACTGCCCGTGGTGAGTGAACTCAGCTCTCGTTTCTAAAGCAGCTCTTGCGCTTTGTGTCTGTTTCTCAACACTACAGTTTCGTCTTTTTCTTCATGACAGGGTGAACAACTGTGTCGGTTTCTCCAATTACAAGTTCTTCATCCTGTTCCTGGCCTACTCGCTGCTGTACTGCCTGTTCATCGCTGCCACCGTGCTGCAGTACTTCATCAAGTTCTGGACAGTGAGTAATCATGTCGGGACTGCTCCTTTTTTTTTTTTTTAGATTGGATTAATAAAAAAAAAAACTCTGCACCACCCGCCTTTGCAGTGCGCCTGAGGAGGTGGGGAGATATGACAAAAATATCATATCGTGATTCTCAAGAACATTTCTGCGATACACGATATGTATCAGGCTGTAGCAGCACAGATTTTTGCCAACAATTTCAGATTTCACTCTCAATGAAATTCTGACCAATCCCGATCATTCACAGTAACATTCTGACCAATCCCCATCATTCCCAATAACATTCTGACCAATCCCGACCATTCACAGTAACATTCTGACCAATCCCCATCATTCCCAATAACATTCTGACCAATCCCGACCATTCACAGTAACATTCTGACCAATCCCCATCATTCCCAATAACATTCTGACCAATCCCCATCATTCCCAATAACATTCTGACCAATCCCCATCATTCCCAGTAACATTCTGACCAATCCCCATCATTCCCAATAACATTCCCACCAATCCCCATCATTCCCAGTAACATTCTGACCAATCCCCATCATTCCCAGTAACATTCTGACCAATCCCCATCATTCCCAATAACATTCTGACCAATCCCCATCATTCCCAATAACATTCTGACCAATCCCCATCATTCCCAATAACATTCTGACCAATCCCCATCATTCCCAATAACATTCCCACCAATCCCCATCATTCCCAATAACATTCTGACCAATCCCCATCATTCCCAGTAACATTCTGACCAATCCCCATCATTCCCAATAACATTCTGACCAATCCCCATCATTCCCAATAACATTCCCACCAATCCCCATCATTCCCAATAACATTCTGACCAATCCCCATCATTCCCAATAACATTCTGACCAATCCCCATCATTCCCAGTAACATTCTGACCAATCCCGCTTACGCTTGATGAAATTTTTACCAATTCCACTCATTCCTGATTATAGTCTGACTAATCCTCCTCATTCTCAGATAAATCCTTTTATTTTTAAATTCATGTATTGATTTCAAATACATGCATTAAAAAAAAAAAAAAATTTAATGGCAGGTTTTACACTACATAAATTCATTTAAAAAATCTTTTTTTTATAATAAATAAATATAATAAGATAAATATATTTTTAACAATCGATTTTAAATCAGCTTCTTGCTTCCAATCAGTTTGTAATATTTTTTTTATATTATAAAGAACATTTTGTGACGTAAAGACACATCACGATATCGATATTACATCGTCATATCGCCGCGTTGTGCTTTGCTCTCGTCCTCGTGTCTAACACTCTGTCTCTGTTTGCACTAAGCTTTGCCGGAGGAAATCGGCAGAGAATTGTCCGAAGGTAATCCTCGGTGTTAGTGTTGATTGTTGGTTATTGTGTCCGAGCCGGCATGGGAAATAAAAATAAATCATAAAAAAACACTTCATTATGCTTCATTTTCTTTATTCGCTGATTGTCTGCTTGTTGTTTGTTGTCCATTAGAGTTGCATGATTAATCGTGTGTTTGTGTAAACTCAAGTATTTTCCTGCGTTACATTCAGTTCTGTCTCTCCACCTTTGTTTGTTTGTTTGTTTATTTATTTGTTTGTTTGTTTTCACCCCGAATGTCCCAAATGTGACTTTATTGAGATAAAAAGTCTACATTACAGCCCCATGGAAGACGTGTGGGATTCTGTCTTGCTGTGTTTCCAGGGCTTAGATAAATTTTATTTACTTATTTATTTTTTTAAATGGCAAAACACCGCTTTTTCTTTTCCGGTACCAACGCTGGAACGTCGCGTCTCAGCCGAAGCCGATACCCGTCCGGTATTTGTTTTCTTATAAAATACTAGCTTTAAAATGTTTTCTTTACCTGAAGCGCTTTATAGTTAAACTCTCTGACATGAAAATCACTTGCGTAATTTACGTAAATATAATAAAGTATAAATATAATAAAATCCTAACAAAACAAAAATCGTCAAAACTCTCTGTCTATGTAAAAATCTCCAGTTCCAAAAATACATTTCTTTCCCAAATCCAATTCCAGGATTCTCCGTTTCTTACAGGATCCGATATCCGATATGTTCTTCTCCAAAATCCGATCAACTGTTCCACTGCTGGTATCGGCCCGGTACTGATGCTGGTACTGGTACTGAAACTGATACTGGTACTGATAGTATTACCAATACCAATTCTGATACCAATACCGAAACCGATACTGCTGCTGAAACTGGTACTGGTACTGATACCGATACTGGTACTGATACCGATACTGGTACCGATACTGATACTGGTACCGATACTGGTACTGATACTGGTACCGATACTGGTACTGATACTGATACTGGTACTGATACTGATACCGATACCGGTACTGATACCGATACTGGTACTGATACTGGTACTGATACTATTACCAATACCAATTCTGATACCGATACCGAAACTGATACTGCTACTGAAACTGATACAGATACAGATACTGGTACTGGTACTGATACTGATACTGGTACTGGTACTGGTACTGATACTGATACTGATACTGGTACTGATACTGATACTATTACCAATACCAATTCTGATACCGATACCAAAACTGATACTGCTACTGATACTGATACTGATACAGATACTGTACTGATACTGGTACTGGTACTGATACTGGTAAAGATACTGGTACTGGTACTGATACTGGTACTGGTACTGGTACTGATACTATTACCAATACCAATTCTGATACCGATACCGAAACTGATACTGCTACTGATACTGATACAGATACTGTACTGATACTGGTACTGGTACTGGTACTGATACTGGTACTGATACTGGTACTGATACTGATACTGGTACTGGTACTGATACTATTACCAGTACCAATTCTGATACCGATACCGAAACTGATACTGCTACTGAAACTGATACAGATACTGTACTGATACTGGTACTGGTACTGATACTGGTAAAGATACTGGTACTGGTACTGATACTGGTACTGGTACTGGTACTGATACTATTACCAATACCAATTCTGATACCGATACCGAAACTGATACTGCTACTGATACTGATACAGATACTGTACTGATACTGGTACTGGTACTGGTACTGATACTGGTACTGATACTGGTACTGATACTGATACTGGTACTGGTACTGATACTATTACCAGTACCAATTCTGATACCGATACCGAAACTGATACTGCTACTGAAACTGATACAGATACTGATACTGGTACTGATACTGATATTGGGAATCAGATCTCTGCTTATAGGCCTAGTAATGCTGAAAACAAAAAAAAATATATATATATATATATATATATATACATATATACACACACACACACACACACACACACAAAAATAACTTATACATTAATTTTTATGCAGTAAGCAGCTGCACTTATTGCCTTATTTTACTGTTTTCGTTTTCGTTCTTTGCACAGTAATTCTCCTAAATTTTTTTTTATGAAAGTTCTTGGCCAAAACAAAACTTAATATAATGATTCATATAATAAACATTTTTGATTGAACAACACTTTTTAAAATCTCGAAGTGCTTTACGTATGAAACAGAAACAAAGCGATGCGACAGTATGATATCTTTATCGTGATAAATTACGCAACGCTGCACGAACTCAGAGCAGCTGATCCGATAAAGTTTTCTATTGTTTTGAATCTTTACAGCCTTTTTTTAATTTTATTCTTAATATTGATAAATTTTAATGACACACATTTTTATAAATGTTTTTCCCCCTAATTATCAGTTAATATATTAACTTTCCAGATTGTACTTTGTCTTCATTTATTGCATCTCGTTATTATTGTGTGTTTTTTGTGGATATCGTGCAGCCCTGTGACTCGAGTGTTTCCTCCTCGTCGATGTTGCCCTCGTGTCTTACTCTCTCTCTCTCTCTCTCTCTCTCTCTCTCTCTCTCTCTCCTCTCAGAGTGAGCTGCCCGACTCTCAGGCCAAATTCCACGTGTTGTTTCTCTTTTTTGTGGCGGCCATGTTCTGCATCAGCATCCTCTCGCTCTTCACTTACCACCTGTGGCTTGTAGGAAAGAACAGATCTACGATAGGTAACGCACTCGCACCGTCTCCACCTCTCTGCGCGTCCTCGGGACTCGAAGGCTGCGTTTGGTTTATACGTGACCCCTTTTCTTTCTTTCGTTCCTTCAGAGGCGTTCCGAGCGCCCGTCTTCAGGAACGGACCGGATAAAAACGGGTTCTCGCTGGGATTCAGCAAGAACATCGCACAGGTGTTCGGAGACCAGAAGAAGTTCTGGCTGCTACCAGTTTTCACCAGGTACACACACTCACACTCACACTCGAGGAATTTCCGTCTTATTTTACCAGGATTATAAACTTTTTTTTTTTTTTTTTTTTTTATGCAGTCAGGGAGACGGACTCACATTTCCAACCCGGCTGGTCGTCTCTGATCCCGAGCAGCCAACAGTAGTCGTACATCCTGATTGCCTGAGCCAAAGGTGTGGTGCAGTTCCACATTTCCACCACACGGTGGCACTGTTACACCAAATACAGGAGACCAATAACAAATGCTTTAAATACTTTAAAATATTCAACCCCGAAACTCCTTCATCAAAGCTGTACAAGTTTCTAAAATGCACAAACATCATTTCTGGAATGTTTTAAACAACTGCTTTGTTTACCAAGTTCGCTTGTGTGTGTGTGTGTGTGTGTGTGTGTGTGTGTGTTTAGCTCCGCCCCCTCGTTTAACCTACATGGTTACTTTACTTGCAATTCGAGTAAAAGCAATAAAATCTCTGTCTTTAATTGAAACCATCTTCAGCCGACTTGCACCAGCAACCAGTTTCTCTTGTCGCTTGTGGGCGTGGCCTGTCCTATATTTTTTTTGTTTGTTTGTTTTATGTTCTGATGAGAAACGGAAGTAGCTACCGTGTATGTGTGTGTGTGTGTGTGTGTGTATCGCTTCTAAAGCCAAGTAGTTAAACACAAATTAAATAACGCACTAATCAGTGTGAAAATTCTGATTACATGCTCAGCTTTGTGCTAGTTTCGTTCTCAGATTAGATTAGCAAAGCGAGTTAACTGTACTAGCTACGTACAAACCAGAGGCACCAAAGAGCTTTATTTTTCTTCGTAATGCTCTGTACACATTTTTATCAGAGGTAGTGTATGACAGGATAAGATTAAAAACTACGGTTATAAGTTTTATGAACAGTGAATCGAACCGCATTGCAGGAGGAGAACTGAAGAAACGTAGGTACGTGCCGTGAGATCGAAGATCCGAAGAATCGCTCGAGACGATCGTTTGTGTAGATTTGTCGCTTCTTTACCTGATTTGAATAGAATTGCGAAATTTTTTCACTGAAAGTAAGGCTCTATGTTGTGAGAATAGTGAGAACGATAAGATCCCTTCCCAAGAATTTATGATTTTTTTTTCGTAATTACACTCAACGTAACCCCTGTGATGAAACTTTCACTTCGTCCGCATAATGCAAGCGATAACGTTAAAAACGATGCTTGCGAAAATCCCTGCGTTCAACAGAATCCGCTTTTTTTCCGACTGACCTCATTTAACACGACGATCAAACACTTACGTACGTTAACGTTAGTTACTTGTTACACTCAAAGAGGATTCGTTAGCGTTTTTGATATAGTTGCATTGACTTTATTAAAGAGCAGCGTGTAAAGTGTGCATGTGAATGATCTAGTTTCCGGTTTAATTCAATTCTCTAAACAAAAATCTCAAATCGTTTTTGTTTTTTTGTTTGTTTTTTTCTCCCCACAGTGTGGAAGGTGAGCAGAGTAGTCCTCTCAGCGAGTCTCAGAAACATCTGCTCAACAACGACGTCCACGATGATCACATCGTCGTAGAGGCTGTAAAGTCTGGTGAGTCGCCGCAGTGCGTTTTGCACGTCCATGCAAGTGTGTGTGTGTGTGTGTTGTTTAAGTGCAGTTGTGGGGGTCTGTGGGAAGGCGTGTCCAGATCACAGCACCTGAGCCAAACTAAATTCAAGGTGTTGCGATTATAATCCGTAGTGTCGCTGTCGTTTACGTGCATTTCGAGTGAAACGTGCAGAAAACTTCGCACTACTAAAGAACTTGATAAATGAAAAATGAAAAATAATCCTAAAACTTTACAGCCTCCTCATGTATTTTTGGTTTCGCTTAAATCATCATTCACAATGCGCGCGTCTTTTCATGAAGGGTGCCAATATTTATGGAGCTGGCTGTATACCCCGTGTGGCATGACGTAACACGCTTGCGTAATTATTTCACACTTCTCTCTCTTCCTTCACAGATGAAAGTGACACCATCACGGTTTCCGTGGCGAGCGAGTCCTAGCCAGGTGAGCATCGTGTCTCTGTGTGTTCGTTGAGGAGGAGGAGGAGGAGGAGGAGGCGGGGCTTGTGAGACGTGATTGACATGCTGTCATCTCTTCGTTTAGGGTTCGTGATCGTTAAAAACTGTGGAGGAGAAACACAGCCATCAAACGTGATGCCTTAAACAACTCCATCACCTCTGCAGCAGCTCCTCGTCTGTGTTCAGCGTTCGGAGAAATTTGCATCCATCAGTTTTTTTTCTTCTTCGTTTCTTCTTTTTTTTCACTGCAGTCACATTTTATCTTCACACCCACTCATGAACTTTGAGTAATGGTGCAATTCTTATAAAACCGTTTGTTGTTTACGAGAAATATTCGCACTACCGCTGTATTGTTAGGGGGTTTCATTTCCCCGGCAGTATCGGATCTGATGTTTACAAAGCGGGGAGTGATCTAAAGAGCTATAGCCATTTCCATCTCCGCTCCATTCCTGCTGCGTTTATTTTAACGTCATCTTACATAGCAGACGTGTTTCAGTTCTACTGCATCTGACCGTTTGTTTGTTTGTTTGTTTGTTTTTTTAAATACTGGTGATCATAGTGCTAATAGTTTTTCTCTCCAAGATAACAGTTTGTTGTATTTGAGGTCACAGGATCGCACATTTGCACGTTGAAATTCCGGTTAGCAAACATTTAAATGAAATTATTATTAATACATATATTATAACTCTCACCCATCAAAAACAAACCGTTACGTCACAATATCAAATAACGTACTTCCGGGTGGATAACGGCGGTGACGCTGCACTAAGAGTGTTAAACGATTTATTTCAACAATATATTGAAAAAAAAAGAACAACGTTTTCATTTAACTTTTGATTAAATATCGAAATACGCAGATATCCTGCGTGTCTAAATATTGACAGAACTAGACGCTCCTAACCAAAAGCAGTTTTGGTTCAAGTTGGATGTTAAAGTTCATTAATTATAAATGATTTCTCCAATGCTGGAACTTTACGATTATCAGGATCACGTGTGTGTAGAATCGATATTTTACGTCTCATTTTAAATGATTTAAAACAGTATTGATTATGTTCTTGGAGTATTGATTATTATTTTTTAATCATCATCATCATAATGTAGATTAACAGGAGCCATTTTAGAAAAGTGAAACGTTTCGGAACGATGGAATAAAGCGGAACAGGGACGTGTCGTCTTTAAGGGGTTACGTGGTCAGATCATGTGGAGAGTGTCCGATTTAAAAACCAGTTTTTCTGCACAGAGTGAACAAGACGTACAAAACTAGCGAGGGAAAATAAATCCTGATGACAGACAGGAGTTAAAAGGTAGAAAACAGAAAGAACGCTGAACTGAATGTGTTGAGGAATGTCGCAAACACAGCAATGTTTTCTCATCTGTTCGTATTTACGAGTCATGTGTCATTTGCGAATGAATCGACTCTTTGAGAATGAATCGACTCTTTAGCTGAACACTGAGAGCTGTTTTTTTTTTTGTTTGTTTGTTAGTTTTTTTTTTCCTTGTCATTTTTCTTGGGAGATGTAGACAATGCCATCACTCCTGTAGTGTAATCACGTAATCATCATTTAATCACGGAAACCTCTTTTCCAACATCTGAGTTGTTCGTTAGCATTAATTTGAATCATTTTCAGTAATCACTCTATATCAGTCAGAGTCACGGTGAGGTTTGATATTCTTTACGTTAATTAAATCAAATAAAATTTTCGATTCTTCATCTGAACAGCGCACGAGCATCCTCTTCGGCCATGTTTATATTTAGATCATCGTTTATTCAAAATAAATGTTCTCACAAGTCAGAATTTAGCAACGAATCATTTAGGAGCCGACTCTTACTGAGCCGAGTCAAATGATCTGACTCACTACTGAAAAGATCAGACCTTCCAGCACGAGTATATTTAGCAAACAGGATGTGAGTTTTCCACCCGGAAGTCCCTCCATCCCGCATGTGTACAAAGATTCAGATTTAGTTTAAAGTGTGTTTACAGTATCACAAAGTGCATAGATGAGGGATATAAATGTTTTTTTTTGCATTAGGGCTGTTAACAATTCGAATATGTTTTTTTAATTTTTATAATATTTAAGCCTTTCAGGACAAAACAGAGCAACACATGTTTTACTTTTAGACGTATAAAGTGTAAAAATCTTTCCAAAAATTTTTTTAGGTAAATGACCCTTGTGTTGTGTTGCTTAATTACCTAAAACATGACCCAGTATTTGTGTAAACATCCGATTTGCTAATTACCCACAGGAACTTACTTCAGTCGCTCTTTCTATGGCTGAGTATCAGATGGTGATCTGTTTGGATGTACAGTCTCCTCCGTTTTTGCTTTTAAAAAAAACAAAACAATGAATATGAGACGACAGATCAGAATTTCATCTTTCATTTTCTGATATTTACATCTAGAGATCTTAAAAAGCTTAGAATATGGCACCTTTGGTGGAAGACCACCCAATGTTTTGGTGAGCAAAAGTATTGGAACAGATAGACTTAATTATATATATTAATAGTTAATTAAAGAAAATAACACTTGATATTTGGTTGCATGTCTCTTGCTTGCAATAACTGCATCAAGCTGGTGATCCACTGACATCACCAAACTGTTGCATTCTTCTTTTGTGAAGCTTTTCCAGGCTTGTAGCGCAGCTTCTTTCAGCTGTTGTTAGTTTTGAGGGGTTTCTCTCTTCAGTCTCCTCTTCAGGAGGTGAAATGCTGCTCAGTTGGATTAAGGTCTGGTGATGGACTTGCCCAGTCTAAAACCTTCCACTTTTTCCCCTGATGAAGTGCTTTGTTGTGTTGACAGTGTGTTTTGGGTCGTTGTCTTGCTGCATGATTAAGTTCCTCCCTATTAGATTGGATGCATTTCTCTGTAAAGTGTCAGACATGTTAATGTTTCTGTAGACTTCTGAATTCATTCTGTTGCTACCATCATGAGCTCCATCATCAGTAAAGATTAGTGAGCCTGTTCCAGAAGCAGCCATGCAAGCCCAAGCCATGACACTACCTCCACCATGCTTCACCCATGAGCTCATATGTTCTGGATCATGAGCAGATCCTTTCTTTCTCCAGACTTTGGCCTTTCCATCACTTTGGTAGAGGTTAATCTTCGTTACAGAACTGATGTTTTTGGGTTTTTCTTCACAGCTTTCACAATGTTTCTCTTATCAGCTGCTGTTGTTTTTCTTGGCCGACCTGCTCGATGTCTGGTTGTTTGTACAACTGTGCTTTCTTTCTTTTCCAGGACATTCCAAAATTGTTGTACTGGCTATGCCCAATGCTTGTCCCTCTTTTCACAGCTACAAAATGGTTTGCTTTTCTCCCATAGACAGCTCTCTGGTCTTCATGTTGGTTTATCCTTTTTAGCAACAAATGCAGTCTTCACAGGTGAAACTCAGGGCTCAACCCAAGAGTAGACATTCAGAGCTATTAATTGTTTAAAACAATCAATCTAACAGGACACACCTGGGCAACAAGAAACACCTGTCAGTCACATTCCAATATTTTTGACCACTTGGAAAAATTGGGGTGGTTCAGACAAAAGGTGCCATGTTCTAGGTTGCTTAACACGTCTAGATGTAAATATCAGGAAATAAAAACTGTAATTCTGATCTATCATCTCATATTCATCTTCTGATCTCAAACCCAAATGTCTTCAGTGTGTAACAAAAACAAATGAATTGGCCTTGCTGTTCCAATACTTTCGGAGGGGCTGTGTGTAGTGCACTACGTAGGGTCTATAACACCTTAATTATACCCTATGTAGTGAGCATATATAGTGAACAGAAAGTCTGCACGATTTTCATTGCTTAGGAAAGCGACAGTTTTTACCTTCTGTGGTTTGTGATGAACAGAGTGTAGCTGCTGCTAATGTTCGCTCATTAATATTTACTATACACTCATTAATATTCGCATGCATTTCAATACTAAATCTTTTCAATACAATTGCACTTTTTAACTGAATTAAATAGCAGCCCTAGCTCACAAAAATCTTTATTATTAATAGCACAGGTGATGTGTTTAGAGCTCACTCTCATCAGAGAAGCTTCTTAAAAGTCTTAAAACTGGAATCAGAACGTTTCTTAGACATTTTTTTGTCGTCTTTTCACAATAATTTCCATTTAAATAGAATCAAATCCGTCTCCTTATTCTACGACTCTTATCTGCTTTAATAATGATCTTCAATAAACGTAAATAAAATCGATGTATAAATTAATGTAAATAAATTCTGTACCAACCAAAATGTTAAATTTATAAATAACAAGGCGTTGTGTAAGAGATTCCACGTTTATGCATATTCATTATTCATAAGCTGGTTGTCTTATGAAAAGATTTGTTTATATATATTTAGCTACTTTGTGTTTAGTTGTACAGTGGAGTGCAAAAGTTTACACACCCCTGCTCTGAAGTGTGTCTTGGATAATTTTGTTTGTTTATCTGTTTACCGGTGTTTTATTTTTTGTCATGTTTTTGTGTCTGCTTTTCATACATGTTTAAAATATTTTCTCTATCTCCAACTTTTTCCAGACTTCCACGGAATCGTAACTGATCTCAGAACTCATCTGATTATGAGTTTGAGCTTGTCTGGACTTTTCCTGACTCCACAAAGTGAAAATTCACGTCTTTTTTTTAAATTTTATTTTATAAATAGCATTAAAAGGATAGACGTTTTTACATCACACACTTACTAACAAGAACAAACCCAGACGAGAACATGGGATTGCACTTGTAATTCATTTTCCACCATTTTGTGATGACAGTAAAATTGAGTGAAACATAATTATCACGAATGTAAACTTCTGGGTTACATTTTGTTCGTAAGGCGACGATTCGATATGTGACGATACCACTGAGTCTACGATACAATACGATTCGATTCGATTTAGTCACCTCTGATCGAAACTGCTGGAGGAAGAAGCTAACCTGTTAAATTATTCACACATAAGCTTAAAAATACGAATTAATTTTTTAACCCCGTGTGTAATATTTCCTTTTTTTAATCATTTAAGATAGTTGCTTTGATTCAATTCAATCATTGCCTTTTAAATCGATGCATCAATCCAAATCTTTGATCGTTACACCTGTATGAAGGTGATTTACTGAAAGAAAAAAAAAAGTTGTTTGATAAAGCTTTTAGAATTAAAACATAAAAAAGGACGTGACTAACTTACTGAGGCTCATGCAAATAAAAATAATTACAGAATGTCGACAGGGACACAAACTTCTGATCATGCTAGTAAATATTCTTCCTGATGATCTGTCAGTTGCTGTAATATTTAATTCTCAAGTCATTTTTTTTTTGTAAAAATATTGGGTTTTTTTTCACCCAGGAAGCGAGGGGGATGCTAACTTTTGCACTCAACTGTACAGATCAGGCTCGTTCATTTAATATCTGACCTTGGTCATTTAAGGCTGCTGTGTTTTTGCCAAATAAAGGGCTGAATATCGGAGCTCAGAGTGTTTACAGCAGGAACGTTCCTCTGTGTGCTCACACTCAAGCCCACAAACACCAAGGACACCAAATCCTTTTTTTAATTTATTTATTTCACTCTTCTGTTGTCAGGATCAGTGCTGTCCGTCGTTCCTCTGCTGGTGCTCGCTGTATTTTTTTCCTCACCGTCTGGTCAGGTGTTTAATCTATAAATTGTTGTTGAATAATTATTATTCCAGTGTTCTTCAATATCCAAAGTGCAACCGTGTGTGTGTTTGGAAGGTGTGTGTGTGTGTGTGTGTGTGTTTTATGGTGATCAGTGTCAGGTTTTTAATCCAGATCAGTACGATATGTCGAGGCGTGCGTCAGGAAGCTCGCCGGAGAAATAAAGAACGTGTTAAATAACAGAAACCTGCGTTCACGCTAGCAAGCGACGTTTATTTTCTGCGTACGTTTGCGACACGGAGCCACGATTTCCTCAATTCTATGCAAATTAGGTAAACGACAAATCCAAATGATCAGCTTGAAGGATTCCTCGGACCGATCCTATGGCACGTGTCGTCCGACGTTTCTTCAGTTTCCCGCTCACTACTTTAGTTTCCTACCCGCGATTATTTCCTCAGAAAAAAAAAAAAAAATGTGAAAAAGTGGTTTTATCTTATCGTGTCGTATAAAATGTGTGTAGAGACCGTCGGTGCCTCAGTTCGCTTGATTTGCTAAGCTGATCTGAGAGCGAAGCCAGGCGTGTAACACGTTAATCACATGATCGATTTTCACACTAATTAGTGCGTTATTTAATTTGTGTTTAACTTGTTACCTTTAGAAGCGATATATATATATATATATCTATATATATATATATATATATCAACTGCATTTCTCATCAATATGTAGGAAACACAGGACAGGACAGGCCACGCCCACCAGCGACAACCGACAAGTGAGCGATTCGTCACGCGGTAGTCTGAACGTACGGTGAAAGAGTACAAACCGAAAAACAGTAGAGTGTGTGATTAAAACCCAGTTACGCACACGCCTCTATCTCAGAACGCACAAGGCAGTGACTGATGCAGAGATTTGTGAGCTCAGAATGTTTAGAAACACTAAACTGATGTATTTTTCTATGAATCCAAATATAAAGATAAATAATTCGAGGCTATATGATATAGATATGTGTAGAGATATAGTTATGATTTTTTTTTTTTCTTTTCCAGTGGCATTGTTTTCTCTTCTCGTGAGGCCAATCTCATACCACTTCATCTGATTGCAGTTTTTTTTTTTCCTGTTAAACGCTGCCGTGAATTTGTTCTAAAATTAGCAACATTTAAATCAGGTCTTTGCTTTGTGCATTTTGCTTTTTTTCCTTCATTTCTACACCTTGCTTCCTCCTTCAATCGCAGCACTGATTATTTTATTTATTTAATGTTCGATAAACCAGTTTTCTTCCTTTCACACCTTTATAAGCCATACTGAATTCTCAATTCTGAAGTTTTCAGACTCTTACTTTGGACCATTTTTTATTTACTTTTTAAAAAAAAAAAAAAAAGGAAAAAATCCTATAAGGTTTTATGGCATGTAGAGTAGCTTATATTTGTACCCTGCTGATTTTTTTTTTTTTTTTTTTTTTTTTTTGTCAAATATGTTTCAGGATTTACAGAAAATATTGAAAATACTGTAAAATGTTGATCTCATGTCTATTTTTCTTGTCTGATTAATTTGAATCTTGATATTTTGTGAATGAAGTACTTGCTTATTATGTGAACCTGACTAAAAATAAACGTGCTTTTATAGAAAAAGTACATATTTCTTTCTCTCTCTCTCTGTGTGTGTGTGTGTGTGTGTGTGTGTGTGTGTGTGTGTGTGTGTGTGTGTGTGAGACCCTGAACTCTGTTCAGCTCACTGACACTCAGGCCATTGAACTCATCTTACACATCAGAAGTGAGGAATGTCAAATAAACTCTTACTTCCACCCTCCTGTGGGTTTTTATTTATTTTATCAGGTCATCAGAGCCAAATGTGCGGAAAAGTCCCTAAAGTTCGGCTTTAATGAAGCTTTCGCTGACATTAATCAGTGTGTGTTTAACACAAATGATGACGTGTGTGGAGTTTCAGCTGCTTTCCTTATTGCGCAACTTCATTTCAAATGTTTTTTCATAGGCTTAAAGATGTACTTTTTTTTTTACACTATTTTTATTTTATTTTTAGTGCGTGTTACTTTCTAGTTTTAAACTGATTTTTACAGTTTTATATTTTTAGTTTTTTTTTTTAAATTATAGTTATATACTGTTTATAGTTTAATTTCTGATTCAACTGGTTCATAATTTATTTTTATTAATATTGAATTTTTTAACTGCACATTGTGTGATATCTTCCTAAACGTATCGAACGTGTCATCGGTGTCATTAATAAACTTTTTACTTAAAGTCAGTACTTTATCTGGTTACAGCGCAATAATGATATTATTATTTATAATTATTTAATATTATTTAACAAACTCAAGCCATGATTTTTTATTTTATTTCTTTATTTCTAGTTTGTTCTGGAGCCATTTTTAGTTGTTGGGGTTTTTCTTTAGTTTTTTTATTTTTATTCTAACTCACAACTATGAGCTTATTATTTTATTTATAGCTGTAATCAAATCTGGTGTAATGAGAATGATTGTATAAAACAAAGGCATTTGAGTAAAGGATGATGTTATTATATTAAACGTCATTAAAGCGGTGGGTTTGAGAGCAGAGAAGGTCGTGTAAAGTGAAGTGCACTAAATAAAGAGGTCAGTTTAATCCCCAACATGTAGCTACATGGAAATTTAAAAAAGAAAAAACAGCCCAGATTGAATTATTGTGGTTTTACATGGGAAGATGATGTGTTGCAGAATGATGTCCGGACTTGTTGTGAGGATGGTGTGTCACTGATTCTGATCGTTCAGATTATTCAGATAAATGATTTTCTGGAGCAGAAGACAGTTCAGGCCTAAAGCCGGGATTTGGGCTGCGTTCACACTGACGTACACGATCAATCAGTCAGTCATTTGGCTTTAATACAAAGTCATTTGCATTACATTTGTAATGTTTTATATCAAATGTTTTTCATTCACGTTTGTGTTTTCAACATCAGTAAGTTTTCTCTACACACTGGACTGCGTCCTGAGCCAGAATGTTTACAGTGTCTGAAAACTCTTAATGCTGAAACACATTAAATATGTTTCTGTTCAGATATTTGTGGTGTGTTTAGTGAATCTGGTGCTAATTTGTTGCTCGGTGCTGCTTTATTGTTATTCCTGTGAGAAGTTAGTGGTTGTGTGTCGCTGTGATGTCAGAATGACACACATTACTGATATTGATTGTTATTGATATTGTTATTGATATTGATATTGATATTGTTATAGATATTGATATTGTTACTGATATTGTTATTGGTATTGTTACTGATATTGTTATTGATACTAATATTGATATTGTTATTGTTACTGATATTGTTATTGATATTGATATTGATATTGATATTGTTATTGATATTGTTATTGTTACTGATATCGTTACTGTTACTGATTGTTATTGATATTGATATTGTTACTGATATCGTTATTGGTATTGATATTGTTATTGTTATTGTTATTGATATTGTTATTGTTACTGATATCGTTATTGGTATTGTTATTGTTATTGTTATTGATATTGTTACTGATATCGTTATTGGTATTGATATTGTTATTGTTATTGTTATTGATATTGATATTGTTACTGATATCGTTATTGATATTGTTATTGATATTGTTATTGTTACTGATATTGTTATTGATATTGTTATTGTTATTGTTATTGTTACTGATATCGTTATTGGTATTGATATTGTTATTGTTATTGTTATTGATATTGATATTGTTACTGATATCGTTATTGATATTGTTATTGATATTGTTATTGTTACTGATATCGATATTGATATTGTTATTGATATTGATATTGATATTGATATTGTTATTGATATTGTTATTGTTACTGATATCGATATTGATATTGTTATTGTTACTGATATCGTTATTGGTATTGTTATTGTTATTGTTATTGATATTGTTACTGATATCGTTATTGGTATTGATATTGTTATTGTTATTGTTATTGTTACTGATATCGTTATTGGTATTGATATTGTTATTGTTATTGTTATTGATATTGATATTGTTACTGATATCGTTATTGATATTGTTATTGATATTGTTATTGTTACTGATATCGATATTGATATTGTTATTGATATTGATATTGATATTGATATTGTTATTGATATTGTTATTGTTACTGATATCGATATTGATATTGATATTGATATTGTTATTGATATTGTTATTGTTACTGATATCGATATTGATATTGTTATTGATATTGTTATTGTTACTGATATCGATATTGATATTGTTATTGTTATTGTTATTGATATTGATATTGTTATTGTTATTGATATTGATATTGTTATTGATATTGTTATTGTTACTGATATCGATATTGATATTGTTATTGTTATTGTTACTGATATCGTTATTGATATTGTTACTGATATTGTTATTGCTCATGCAGTTACAGTGCAGTTTAATAGTAGAAAACCAAAATCAACAATCTCAGACATCAGGTTTCACTGTTAGCTCCTAAAAACTAACTTCTTTTCCCACTCATCATTTTCCAGTCATGTTTATCGTTATATTAATGAGAAATGCAGCGTAGAAGCAGTAAAATCTGCGACTCAAAGTCCCAGAATGCCGAGTCTTAGTCACAGATCTAGCGAGATGGCGAGCGTGATGCGGTCGATGGTGATATTAGCGTGAAAGTTGAAGCTTTGGAAGCTGATCTGTTTGAGCAGAGTGTACAGATGAGGAGGTGAGAGAGCTGCACAGACTAAATCACTAAAGCGCCGCTGCATCGCTCTCTTTAGTTAGAAACGAAGCGAGGGCTAAATCCCACTGCATCGCTATCAGTACAGTAATTTAGGAAATTGTAGACTAAACAAAGTAAATCTTTGATGCTGTTATAGATCTTGTGTTAATTATGAAGATAAATATGCAAGTTTGAATTTTTTCCTTTTAAGTAAAAATAAAAAGACTGTTTGTGTGGCTGGTAACAGCTCTGAGGACACAGGGGTCAGAGGAACAGTAGAGAATATAAAGAATATTGTATTTAAATCCTACAGAGCGACCAAAACACACAACACTGACAACAACAAGAGACAACAGACCAATTAGCGCCATCTTGTATTCTGTATGTGTCACGTGACTCTCACGGACCAATCACAGGATGATAATAAGTTGGCGTTGATGAATGTAGCAAAGGAATGCATTATTAAATTATTTATTATTGTAAACGATTCTGTTGTAGCAGGAAGACATGTTGGAAAGAACTAGTGATGAAGGATGAGATCACAAAACGAGTCGACTCTCTGAATCGGCTCTTTTAGTTGAGAACCGACTCCCATCTATATGAGCCATTTTTTATTTTTGTTTATTTATTTTTTTACTCTTGCAGCGCAATTTAATCAAAATTAAAAAAAGAAAAATGCACTTTCCAACACCTGAGCTGTTCATTAGCATATTAAAGTGTGTTTGACTCTGAATGATTCAGCATGACACAGAGGATATTTTATAAAAATCCAATTCAAAATAATGTTATTATGTTTATTAAAAAGTAGAGTAAGATTGGATGGAACAATTTCAGCTATAAGAAGAATAGTCACAAGTCAAAATGTCAGAAACTTTGCCCTATTTACAGAAAAAAAAAAGGCAATGAGCCATTTGGGAGCTGAAAGAGTCGACTCTTCTTGGTGAATCAAATGATCTGACTCACTGAACAGAGTGTACATTTCCATCACTACTTTTTACCATATACAATTAAAAAAAAAAAAACGCCATTACACTTTTTAGGACGTAGATTTCTCTCAAACAGTAGTGAAAAAGCAAATAAAGTCATTTTTTTTAAACTGAATCAGTTCTGTATCAGAATCTGGCCTGGGGTTTGAGGAAATACCTCGAGCTAATAATAGCACAGATCCACAGCCTTATCATGAAATAAATAAACACTCATCAAAAAAACAGTTTTAACTTGCACTGGCATGAGGAACAACATGTTTTTTTTTTCCTTCTTCATAGTGCATAAGCTAAATGCTGTAAATGTAAATGTTAGTAAGTGTGTTTCAGGACTGGAGCGCGCGCGCTGTGGAGCGGATTCACACCTTGTTATTTTTTTCATGGATAAATGAATATTCATGCGTTTTTATGCATATTCATGTTTGTAAGTGGCCTGTAGACCAAAAGGCACATCTCTGCATGCTTAAGGCACATCTCTGCATGCTTAAATCTCCTTTATATTCATTATTCATCATTTAAAGAGCATGCATTTTGTCCAGTTTTGCACTGACCCATCCTTTGTTTCTTGTTCTCTGATTTTTTTAATCTTGGGAATAATCATTAGGGAATAAAACAATTCCAGCATTGAAAGTAGGGTGGGAGAGCACAGCTGACACCACATGACCGCTGAAGTCTCTCTCTCTCTCTCTCTCTCTCTCTCTCTCTCTCTCTCTCTGAGTCTCCATGGAGCTGCTCCATGTGATGTGGGATTGCAGGAGTGAAGCGGGGCCTCCAGCATTCCCGACTCCCACCCCGGCGCACAAGTGCACCACCCCGTTCCGACGGTTGGAGCTGAATTGGGGTTAGATTTTTATCTCAAACACTCCAACATCACAGCTCCTCTGGGCTTTGTTTGGGCGCGTGCAGGGGCGGGGCTGTGCGGGGAAATTACCGCCCGGATGTCCAACTAAAGTGGATTTTGGACCAAAGTTTCTCTCAGTCCAGTGTGGCTTTGTTCAGTAAGAGGCGCTGCTCCAGGCTGATGAGAGACGAGCTGAGGTCTGCTTTTCAGTCTGATCTGAGAGTCGGATAGTGACACAGGAAAGCGGAGCAGGATGAACGGAACCAACCAAACCGACCCGGCATGCACACAGGAGCCGCTTCCGGCTATCCACATCATCTCAAGTAAGTGGGTTTGTGTGGGGTTTTTTTTTTTTTCCACGAAAAACTTATCAAAATACAATGTAAAAAAAAAAACAAAAAGACTATACTAAAATAAGATCATGCAAAACAAAAATGAGATTATGCAAAACAAATAAAATACCACGCAATAAAAAGACCATGCAATAAAAAGACCATGCAATAAAAAGACCATGCAAAAACACAGGCTTGCAGTTTGGAGGAAGAAAGAAACAGTTAAAATGCAGGTGGTCTGGTGCAGATTTAACTGATGAACCACCAACATCTGCTTGTTTGTTTTGATCCATCATGATACTGCATGCTTTTCTTTTCTTTTCTTTTCCATAAAAGTGTGAAAGTGCTGCATGAACTCAGGGTTCAGCTGAACACACCACTGAGGTCTGGAGTTCGAGCAGAAGTGAAAACTTTCCTTCATTACAATCTTCTCTTGTGTATAAAAAAAGTGTAGACTTCTGTTCCTAATCACGATTTGATCCTAAGCCAATCATGTCTCTTTTTTCTGGCAAGTTGCAACTCACAGCAAAGCAAATAAGCTCCAGTAAATAAATGCAACACTTGTTACATACACTATATGGCCAAAAGTATGTGCACAAAAGTATGTGCACCCCTGACCATCACACCATACATGTTATTTCCCCAATCTGTTGCCACAAAGTTTGAAGCACACAGTTGTATAGAACGTCTCTGTGTGCTGTAGCTTTACAGTTTTCCTTCCCTGGAACTAAGAGACTCAAACCTGTTCCATCGGTTGCACAAAGCGAGCTCCATGAAGACATGGCGTGTGAAGGTTGGAGTGGAAGAACTCGAGTGTCCTGCACAGAGCCCTGACCTCAACCCCACTGAACACCTTTGGGATGAACTGGAACACCGACTGAACCCCAGACCTCCTCGACATCCCAACATCAGCGCCTGACCTCACTAATGCTCTTGTAGCTGAATGAACACAAATCCCCACAGCCATGCTCCAACATCTAGTGGAAAGCTTCCCAGAACAGTGGAGCTTATTATAACAGTAAACACGTGGGAATAAATCTGGAATGAGACGTTCAACAAGGACATATGGGTCTGATGGTCAGGGGGGCACATACTTTTGGCCATGTAGTATATACATTTTTATGACTTGTAGAATCTTTCATAGCTTTCTAATTTATTTATTTATATTTAGTGATTGCGGATTGTTTCATCATTTATTCAATAACTTTTAATGTTTTATGTAAATCATCTATTAATCATTTAGCACAAGATCATTTATAAATGTTAGTATTTGATGAAGCATGTTATTAGTGTGATGTACTGAGTCAGAATTTAGTGAAATGTTGATTAATATTAGACACCAGTATGTCTGCTTTTATCTGCAGTAAAATAGTGATAACTTTGCCGAGCGCTTTGGCTCTAAATGGAGTAATAATTCTGTGTATTATGACAGAAAAAGGCTTCTGCATTTCTTTACGTGTAAAAGATTCGTGCTTCGTGATTCGGAGAGTTTAGTCAGATTTCTCAGCTGAGTATTTTCATGCTGTATTAATCCTGTGCTACTGTTAGTGAGCACCGTGGAGTTTACCCACGATAGTGTGTGTGTTTTTGCACTGCTGCGTGTGTAAGCTTGTGTCGTTTACCTTCATCCCAGAGACACGATCTTTCTCTCTGATGTATTTGCGTGTGTAAATATCAAACATGATTAAACAAGCCCTCTCGTAAACCTGACTTGTCTCTTCACACATGACTGAAGAGCTTTCACATGACTTCACATCCATCACTGTGAAGAACTCTTAATCTGGATATCTGGTTTATCTTGGCTTAACACAGGTGCTGGCCTAGTGAAAATGTTTTCAGTAAAATGAGGATTGTGAATTTGTTTTTTTTATAAAATGCTGGATGTTCAGCAGGAGGACATCTTTGAAGAAGTAGAAGTAGGAGAAGAAGAAGTAGTTGTTCCAGATCCTGCTGTTGCTGGCACTGAGACTCTGGTACCTCCTACATGAAGATCGGGTTTCTAGCGCTACGCTGCCAAATGATGGACCTCCTCCTTATTGCCGATGCTGCAATCGAAATAACTCTGAAATCTGAGCTCAGAATTGTGTCATTTTTGTGCTACATAGCGAGGCAAAAAACATACAAGCATCACTGATCATGAGTTTGTGATGTTTCTCAACACAGTGAAGCATTCGCTCAGTGCTCTGAGAGTTTAAATCGTTTGTGATGTTTGCGTTTTGTGTTTCTCCCGAACAGAACTCGACATTTTCGGAGTCATCCTTTACTCCACACTCACCTTCATGGCCTCGGTGTCCATGCTGCTCTTCATCGAGGAGTGTGTTTACATCTACAGGAAAGTTTCCTCCAACAAGAAGAGCGCCATCATCTGGGTGAACGGAGCCGCACCGGTGAGTGACGATTCTCTTTAGCTGAAGTGCATGATGGGAGATTTTTCACTTTTTCAGATTGAGTGAATCTGAGGTTTGGCTGAAAGTTGAAAATGTTGTGTGTTTGGTTTTTTGCGCAGGTTATCGGTGCGATGTCCTGTTTGGGAATGTGGATCCCAAAAGCCACGATGTTCACGGACATGTTCTCAACCACGTGAGTGTGAATATGAATGTGAAAGTTCAGTCATTAAAACAGAAAAATCATAAAACAAACAAATGACTTTCAATGACTTTTTATATCATATTTTACACACTACATCATTTTTTTGCTCAAGAACTGTAATTAATTTTGCATTACGAACATTCAACACCTAACAATCTTAACACATAATTTACACTATTATTTAAAACAAACAAACAAAAGAAAAACACTCAACCCTCTACTCCTAAAATTATTAACATTACCATGTTAAAAAAAACGTAAAAAGATGCCATGTTTGTTTTAAAGCCACAAATTCATCTCTTTATAATTTAAATACATTTCTCCCTTAAATACATGTCTTTTCTTTAAGTTCCTTTCTTTCCTTTTAGTTTTGTTTTTCACAGAGCACTGAAGTGTATTGCACAGTCATTTCCAGAATTATTGGCACCCTAATAAACAACAGGAACAAACAATAATTAATTAATCTACTCAAGCAGAATGTTTTAAATAACAATAAACACGTCTTACAGAAATGTGTCAAGAATATTTCAAATAAACACAAACAAATTGCCATCCTCAAAAAGGATTAATTGTGTTTAAATTAATAATTATTTCATTATATTTATTTTTTAAAATATCTGTTAGTTTATTTTAATGTATCTATGAATTTTTACATTATATTAATCAATGAATCATTAGTGATTTCATATTTTAGCCTAGTTTTTGTTTTTTGTCTCTGAACATGTTCTAAAAATCGGAGGTTTCACACGTCAGATGTAAAATCTTTTTGTCATAAATGCTTGAAAGTGCAACGTCTCCATGTGTTTAAGCTCAGAATATAAATTAAAATCTCATGTGTTATTTATTTCATTTATTCATTTATGCTCATTTTTATGAAGGGTGCCAATAATTCTGGAGTCTGTGAATACTCCGTAAATAGTTCCTTTCTTTTTTAGCTACAAAAACATGAACGATGTAGAATTGCCTATTCATTATTTTGCTCCATGTGTGTGTGTGTGTGTGTGTGTGTGTGTGTGTGTGTGTGTGTGTTGCAGGTATTTTGCCATTGTGGTGTTTAAGTTTCTGATCCTGATGATCGAGGAGTGCGGAGGTGATGAGTTTTTTCTGAAGCATTCGGCTAACGAGACGTTCAAGATCAGCACCGGCCCGTGCTGCTGCTGCTGCCCCTGTCTGCCCCGAGTCCCCATCACACGGTAACACACACACACACACACACACACACACACACACAAGCCAGAGTAATGTGTATATACACTATATGGCCAAAAGTATGTGCACCCCGACCATCACACCCGTATGTGCTTCTTCCCCAAACTGTTACCACAAAGTTGGAAGCACACAGTTGTATAGAACGTCTCTGTGTGCTGTAGCATTACAGTTTCCCTTCACTGGAACTAAGAGGCTCAAACCTGTTCCAGCATGACAATGCCCCTGTGCACAAAGCGAGCTCCATGAAGACATGGTGTGTGAAGGTTGGAGTGGAAGAACTCGAGTGTCCTGCACAGAGCCCTGACCTCAACCCCACTGAACACCTTTGGGATGAACTGGAACACCGACTGAACCCCAGACCTCCTCGACATCCCAACATCAGCGCCTGACCTCACTAATGCTCTTGTAGCTGAATGAACACAAATCCCCACAGCCACGCTCCAACATCTAGTGGAAAGCTTCCCAGAAGAGTGGAGCTCATTATAACAGAGAATGGGGAATAAATCTGGAATGGGAGGTTCAACAAGCACATATGAGAGTGGGTATATGGTCGGGGTGCACATACTTTTGGGCGTGTAATGTAATATTTGGACAGTCACATTGTTTCTGGCTGAACATCCTGCTGGTCATTAAACTCTCTCTCTAACGCCACGCTCAGTCAGGTCACCTAAATAACCGTGGGGTCGTTACACCTTCAGAGAAAGTGGTTTAATGGAATTAGTGACCCCTCGATAAAACATGACCTCGTTATGAATACGTGGAAATCTCTACGGAGTTTAGGATTGGATCTGATTTCACTGAACGTGCCATGATCAGATTATAGAAAGATTCTTTATTATGCCTCTTGAGGTGAGACCACTTTCTGTGTTAAAACATATAAAATAATAATAATAATAAAAATAAAAATAATGAGATGATACTGTTTCGACATGGTGTCAGGCTGATGCCAGCAAAAAAGGGTGGATCGGATATCAGAGGAAAAAAAAGAACAAATTCAATCCGATCCTGTGAGAAATTGGAAAAAAGATTGGAATTATACGTAAATAAAAAAAAAAGCTGCAGGTTTTTTTTTTTTTTTTGCTGCAGTTGCAGTGTAAATTATGTTTTTAGTTGTGTGTTTTTTAAAGTGAAGTGATTCCAAAATATAAATAAAAATATCATCTTAAAGCTTAGTATGTTTAAAAGAAGAAAAAAAATTACATGGTTGTGGATATATCGATATATCGGCTGATTTCAGTATCATTATCGGAAAAGGAAAAGTAGTATTGTACCATCTCTAATAATAATAATAATAATAATAATAATAATAATAATAATAATAATAATAATAATAAATTTCATTCATATAGCATGTTTTATATTTAAAATGTAGCTCTAAGTGCTTCACAGTGTGACATAAAAAACAAAATAAAAGGATTTTAAAATAAAACAGGCGAGTAATAATCGTGAAATAAATTGAATAAATGAATGGATTTGTGTTCAGGTTTTTTGTCATCAGAATTTTTTCAATTAAATACCTTTATGCAAAAACCTGAAAAAATTTGAATTACAGCCTTTTGTGTATCTAAGAATGGATTATTTTTGCATTGGTGGAAAATCATGCACGTTTCATTCTGTTTGTCCAGGAGATGGCGCTGTAGTTAATAAATCATATGCATTTTTTTTTCCATAAGAGCTCTTAGAGAGGCAGAACACAGGTCATAAATAATAAATAAAAAAGTTATTGGTATTGAAGTAGTTTCTTTTGCTAATGAATAATAATTCAGTTCCTGAGTGTGACCTGATGAGCTGTTGCTATAGAAACGATGACGTATTAGAACAAGCGCATTAATATAAAGCTGCATTAATGTCAGAAAATTGCTGCTGTTATAGAAAATGAATTCAGTGAAATAACATTCTCTCTCGTCGCGCGTGTGTGTGTGTGTGTGTGTGTGTGTGTCGTAGCCGCTCTCTGTTCATGCTGAAACTGGGCTCCTTCCAGTTCGCTCTGCTTAAGATGGTGTTTACGATCTTGTCCATCGTCTTGTGGACGAACGGGAACTTCGACGTCACTGATGTGAGTAAAGACTCGCTGCAGCAGCTCCGGATGGACGAGTTGTGTGTTGTGTATGTAAAGTGTATGTGTGTGTGTATGCAGTATATAGTGACACTGTGTTTGTGCAGGTGAAGATCAGCAGTCCTGCGCTCTGGATAAACACCAGCGTGGGCGTCCTCACCATCATCGCCCTGTGGCCCGTCGGCATCATGTTCATGCACGTGCGCGACACTTTACGCAGCCTGAAGATCGTTCCGAAATACGCCATGTATCAGGTGAGTCTCTGCTGAACACAACACCTTTTCAATCCGTGTTCATTATTAATGCATTTAATGTATTTTCCTGCTCTGTTTTCCTCCTTGTATAGCAAAACAGCACGCGTATTTGATCATTTTTATTTGTCGTTACTTTGTCGTCATACGAATACAAAACCATTTCGTCCACTAATTCCTGTCTAATTCCTTTAAAAGATGCATTTCAGTTTTTTTTTTTTTTTAGTATTCAGTGTTCAGTATTCAAATGCATTTTTGAACCTTCTTTAAATACCTTTTTTTTTTTAAACGAGAATATTCACCGTTAGTCGTAAAGTTCAGTAACGGATTTTAATCAGATTAAAATAAGATCCACAAACAGACTGTCTTTTTTACAAACTAATGTACAGTAGAGTTCGGTTTAATTCGTTAAAAATAAATGCAGACTTCAGTAAAGTGATTATTTCACCAATCTATCAAACAATTAATCAACTAGTTGATTAGGTGATCAATTAAAATGAATGAATGAATAACTAAATAAATAATATTATAATGTATAATGTTAATAATGCTAATATAGTACAGTACAGTACAGTACAATGCTAAAAAACCTAATAGAGAAAAATGCTACTGTAGTGTACAATACTATTAACATAGCTAATATAGTACAGTAGAATGTTATTATAGTAAAACATAATGCTAATAATGCTAATATATACAGTTAATACAGGGGTTTCTTACACAGCAGTGTAAAATTATAGTCCAGAATGTATGGTATATTATATTTTAAACTCGCTCCAAGTGCACAATAGCTGAAAATTAGAAAAACACAAATTCATATTATTTGATATAAAGTCACAAAAAGAACAGAAGTTTGGTAATTTTATGTCCTACTGAATGCAGTTGAAATGACTTTGGGCTTACGTACGCGGTTAGTTAAGAAATTTTTTGCTTATTATTATTCTTATCTTCTTCTTCTAATTATTTTACCCATGATGCTTTTCTGTGTGCTGTTCTTAAGCTGGTGCTGGTGTTCAGTCAGCTGCAGACGGCCATCATTAACATTCTGGCCATGAACGGGACGATCGGCTGCTCTCCGCCGTACTCCTCTCAGAGCCGCGGCTACTGTGAGTCTCACACCACTGAGATAATCCACGCAGAACTTAACTACTTTCACCTTCATTACAAACACCAAGACTAATGAATATGCATGAATATGCAAATTAGAAACAAACCCCACCCCCCATGTCCTCCTGCCAGTAAACTAACTGTAAGTAATCTGATTTGTTTCACAGCACCTAAACCTGTTCATATATAACATTGTTGTTACCATAGCAACCAAGGCATTAGCCACCTTAGCTATCTAGTAGCTAGCTAGCTTGTCACGCATATTGTGTAGCTAAAATTTCCAGGGTCCCACGTCATCATCCTCTTAGAATTTGCATAATCAAACATGATTTTGTGACATTGCAAATTTAAGCTCATACGAAGCCCCGCTCTCGAATCAGTGTAACTCCGTAATTCTGAGAATGTGGTCTAAAAAGTTGAATTAGCACGCAAATTCTGTAGCTAAAAGTGTACATCATCATCCTCTGATAATTTGCATATCGGATGTGATTGGTTCAAAGCTGTAAAGCAGTATTAGTGACATCACAAATGTAGCTCATACGTAGCCCCGCCTCCACACCGGTCACACAGAAGTACTGAGAAAGTGTGTTAGGCAAAGTTGGAAACAAATTTTTTTAAAAAACAAAGAAAAAAAGCCAACCAAGTTGTTAAGTGACAAATGTTTTAACATTCGAAATGTTTTTCTGTTTTTTTTCCCGCCAGTGATGAGTCAGCAGCTTCTGATCATGGAGATGTTCATCATCACACTCGTGACTCGGTTGCTGTACCGGCGTCACTATGATCCCATACCTTACAGCGACGGTGAAGAGAAGAAGAATATTGTTCTCGCCAGCAGCAACAAAACCATTGTGTGAAAAATAAAGAGTAAAATGCTTTTTTTGGCACGACGTCGCAGTCACACCACAGACCTATAAGTGTATATTTTTGTATTTATAAACAAATGGCTCTTTTCTGACAAATAAGGTACAGTATTTTTTTTATCAACAGCATGCATGTGATCCAGAATTTTTGTAGGTCTGTCCAAGTCTTTGTGCAGAAAAAGAACAATGTTTTACATATTCTTCTTCTTCTTCTTTTTCACTTGTAGCCCTTTTTCACTAGAAAAGCAGAATAAATCCATGAGGAATGTGTTCTCACTGTATTTTCCTTATCTCTCTGGGAGGGGTTTCACCTCCTGGCCCTAATGGCGTCATTATTGTTTAAACTTACTGTTCATTATTTTAAATATTTTGCTCAGATTGATCAGATCTTGTGTGTAATCATTTTGCCAGACTTTAGTGTGAAACAGAATGAGGTCTAATGTTAACCTGGCGTGTATCAACAAAGATTAAATTCGAACCTGAATAATACAAGAGTTAGAAATCATAGCTGTAAATGTGAGGTGTTTTGATATTATTATTATTATTATTATTATTATTATTATTATTTAAATATCATAGTCACAAGCCAGATTTTTCTGGCCACTTCATCTAAAACTCAGTAACTTAAAAACAAGGTTAAACAATGTTCACTTTAATCTAACTGCAATTTTAAAAGAAAAATCAGAAAGTGATGTGAATAAGAAACCAGTCTACATCTGGACGAGTGGAACATCCAGCTATAATGGCACGAAATAAACGAATATGTTCGTACGTATTTTTGCAGTGAGCGGCATTTTTGCCTCACAGCTCCGGCTTCCTCCGGCTCGATCCCGGGTCTGTGTGGAGTTTCACATGTGCTCCTGGTATTGGGTTTCCTTCAGGTTCTCTGGTTTCCTCCCACAGAAGTGACATACCTGGATTTGGTTATGCTACATTGCCCCTAGAAGAGTGTGTGTGTGTGTGCAGGGTGAGTTCTCCTGCCCCGTGCCCAGTGTTCCCGGGGAAAGGACCAGGATCCAGAGCGATCCTGACCAGGATAAGGATGAATGAATAAATAAATGAATGAATGAATAAATGAAAATTAAATCCCTAGCTGCAGAAAGTTTGAGAAGCTCTGATTGATATCTCATCTAACCTGATATTAATGAAACATACATGTGTATTGATTTTTTTGTTCCATGTATACACTCTGCATTTATAGGTGTACTATTACTGACTGTAATCTAGCTATTGCACAAAGTATTGGCCCCCTTCTACACAGTATATTAATGGACAGAGAGCCACAAGGTGAACTATATCTCAAAATATTTTGATTAATTTCGATTTTTACAAAGCTCCCTAAACAAAGAACGACCTCCCTACTTCCTTTTTGGAGCTATTGAGCTTTGTATGAGTCACTCATCACCTCTTCATTACCTGTAAAAACACGTGTTGTGGACGTGCACATGTACAGGGTGTCCTATACAGCTGCGTACTTTATATCTCAACCCAACTTGATCGCGCATACAAACGGAGTCGAGACCTGCCTGATTCTGACCAATCACAAGCCGCGGTTCACTACTTCCGCGTTTCCAAGCCAACCAATCACAGCGCGGTCCAGCAGAGCCGCAGTGTTTCACAGCAACCGTTCAGAGGGGAAAGAAAACAATAACTGAATAAATTTGTTGTTTTTTTGGGATTTAGTGTGATGGAAGAGCACAAGAAGGACATGGCTCCTGTTTCCGAGGATGATTTTATGATTGTTAAGGAAGTGCAGCGTTTCCGTTTGAGCTTTTGATGCTTTAGATTGCAGAAACATTAGCCTACCATTATTAGCTGTGTATAATAAACAGTGCAGGTTTTATTTATTTATTTTATTTTTTTATTCTTATCACAATGAGGTTGTCGGCGTTTTTACTGAACACTTCTGCAAAAATTGAGTATTATTCCAGATTTTCACCATCTCCTCTCTCCATCAAGCAGTTCCTGGAGTTTGGTAAGTGATACAGCATTGGATTGCATTAATGAGGATGAATAAATATAAAATATAAATATATAAAAATATAAATATAATGCATGGTGTTTATGTCAGGAGGTCTTGTCCTGCTTTATTCCTCAGCCTCTACAGGACAAGAGCTCCTGACATGATCTCTACTTCCTGTGCCCTTTGATGTCCAATAGTTTAATAGTGAACCATTTTGAGATTGAGATTAGACACTGAATCTGATCAAAAATTCACAAGGATCCTTTATGACAACTAGAGTTTGAAACATTATGATAATTTCATTATCAATTTCATTTACAGTTTTCATTTTCACTTCTCTTTTAACAATAAATGTTTTTTTTTTTTGTAGTTCTTCATGCTTCTGTAAAATGGTAGTGCTGTTTTTTTATTCTCAACAAACCTAAATACAATCATTTATTCTGTCTATTGTAAAAAAAAAATATATATATATATATATATATATATATATATATATATATATATATATATATATATATATATATATCCTCAGTTATTGTGATATGATCTTTTTTGTTTTGTTGTTTGGTCATATTTCCCAGTTCTGATGTTAATTGTGTTTCTTAACACGCTGCTGCTGAATGCTGCATTCTGATTGGTCAGAATATGTTGATTCATGTAGTGAATATTAATATATTATCGCCTTATGTAGTGAAGAATAGGACAATAGGAAAATCATGATTCGTACATTATGATTAAGTGAAAGATGACAGCTTTTTTTTAACAAAAAAAAAAAAAAAAACATTTGTGTCTGAAACACTTGAACACTTTTACTCGGATCAACACAGACGCCCAAGTAATAACTTCTTGGATGAAGAATTTTGCATAAATGCTTTTCTTTTTTTTAATTTTTTTTTTAATTGACATTGCCACCTGTACTGAACATTTCAGAACAATGTAAAACATATAGACATATAGGATTGTCAAATACATTCTTTGAAACAGCATTTGAGTTAATTTTTTTAATTATATATTAATTCCATGCGTCTTACGCCACAGTGCTGCTGAATTCTGGACTGTGATTGGTCAGAAGGTGTTGATTAATTTTCTTTACCAGTAGTGCAGCTACAGATTACATGCTCATATTACTAATTGTTATTAATGTAGATTTATTCATTATGACTTTAATTTTTTTTTTATTTTTAGATTTGAGCTTCTCTTCCTGTAGTAATAAGCGTATGATCTGTAAAGCACTTTGGTTTGATCCACATCAGTTTGTATAAAGTTTTGGAAGAATATTTATAGATAGATTTTTCCACACAGCATTGAGCTTGAGCTTCTACCAGATTTATACCAGATTTATACCAGATTTATACCAGATTTATACCAGAACGTTCTCTATGGCCTGATGCTGTTCCTGATGCTTTTCCATACACTTTAATTTGCTTACGTGTTTCAGCCAAGTGTTTAGAGCACAGACACGTTTGGATATTTTACACCGTGTTTATATGGTTTGATTTTTTTTTCCTGCTCTCCCTGAATGGCCTGTTAGAGCTCATGGGTTTACGGTTACAGGAGATTTGGTCTGTTTATTTTGCCCGTATTGTTCTCCAGCTCTCAGTGATGAAAGACTCTGATAAAGACTCTGTTTATCCTGAACAGGAGTCTTCAGGATTTAACTTTGTTTAACTTCAGAAAGTCGAGATCAGTCATTTTGATATTTATTTTGATGCCTAAAACTCTCAGGACGCATCGACATGTCTCTCATTTCTTACCTTATATCTCGTTAGCTTTATTCTAATTATTAAATAATTCATTACAGCAGCTGAATAAGTCCATACTAAGCTTTGATCCAGTCACATCTGATATGCAAATGATTAGAGGAAGACATGTGACCCGGAACACCTTCTTAGAAGATTTTAGTCGTTTATTTGCATATCTGCAAAAAAAAAAAAAAAAAAAATGCAAGGTAAACGAGTTATCATTCAACCTATAAAATATTTTTAACAGTTTGAATCCACGTGCTTTTGCTAGTTTAAGGCGGCGTTTGGGTTGTTTTAAAATTCACTCACGTTGTTTCTCCCTTTTTTGCTTCTGTAGACTCTCAGAGCTTAAATGAGGTCATGTGATACAATGTCTGAAAGCTCATTAGTCACAGAATAAGAAGGAAGATCGGCTCTGTGTTATGTGATGCTGCAGAATCGAAGCAAATCAAGTTGCATTGAGAAACGAATCGAGCTTGAGATTTTAATGAGAGTTTATATCGCTATACAGGCGACTAATAACCGAAACTGAAATTTTGTACGTTGTTCTTGTCTTCATAGTGTTTTTTTCAACGTTAATTTTTCATTATGGTCCGACTTTTCCGCACCAAACCTGAATATTTACTGTGTTTATAAGGAACTACGCTGCTCCTTTAATGATGATTCATATTCCTGTGGAAAAAGACTCGCCCATGGAAGTCTGTGTTTAAGTTACAGCTCTGTGGCCATTTTGTTCATCCTGTGCCTGATGCATAATTAATGTGTGTGTGTGTGTGTGTGTGTGTGTGTGTACGTGCCACTTGTCACATCCAGCACTTGTTTAAAACGTGGTTCTAACACCAAAAAACATTGCAGCACAAAGAACACTGGTTGAACGAGCATCACATTGAACACACTCTCTTTCTCTCTCATTAGATGAACCCATTTTCTAGCTAAACCTCAGTGTGCTGAGTCAGCAGTCATCCTCGTGTGTGTGTGTGTGTGTGTGTGTGCGCGCGTGTGTGTGTGTGTGTGTGTGTGTGTGTGTGTTGTGCCCTGTAAATGACAGAGCAGAGAAAGAAGGAATTCCACCATGCTGTGAAGTAAGGCTTCATCCATAAAGTTTGGTGCATGTTTTTATTTTTGTTTTTGTGTGTTTGAGTTTCTGGCAGCTTTCATCTGAGTATTTCCTGTTGTTGGATCATAGGCTCAAAGAACCAACACATCATACTTTTTATCTGTTTATAGTTACATTTAATAGTCTGCGAAACACATTAGTTCCTGTTGTCGCT
Source organism: Pangasianodon hypophthalmus (assembly GCF_027358585.1). NCBI lineage: Eukaryota > Metazoa > Chordata > Actinopteri > Siluriformes > Pangasiidae > Pangasianodon > Pangasianodon hypophthalmus. Next base: position 19,767,494 of record NC_069731.1, on the reverse strand, counting down.
TACGTTAGAGCAGCTATAAACAGCCATTTCTTCACCAGCCTCTCTTTATTCTCTCGTGAAGAGAAATGTAAAGAAGCGTAAACTCCTCTGTCCTGAAGACATCGGAAAACGTAAAGTTCCAGCTTTACCTCTGACTGTTACAAAGCGCTGACACTGGAGACTCCTTCCATAAATGTTACATAAACATCTCCTTATTTTAAGAAAACTTCACCATACCCCTTTTTTTTTTTTTTTTTAATCTGTTTATTTATGCGGCGCGTCCACCGTACAAGTCCCTGTAAATGAGCTGTTACTATAGAAACAACGACATTTTAGATTTAATATAAACCTGTGATTTGCAGCTGCACTACAGTCAGAGAAGATTAATCAACAATGTCTGACCAATCAGAATTCAGTAGAAAGCATTACTGTGTAGCGTAAATAATTAAAAACGTTTGGTAACGTTGGCATGAAAAAGAAAAATGAATTATTAATGAAATTCATTATTAATAAATTATTAATGAAAAAGAGAAAATATTTAATGCAAGTCTGCAGCTAAGGAATTATAATGTTGGTGTCTGAGTTAAAGAAAAAAACAGTTTGTTAAAAGGTGGTTTGTGGGAATTATGATTTTTGTGACAATGTTTTGTCCTGCATTATAGAAAGAGCTTTTACAGCCTACATAGTGCACTTTATGATCAGAGTCAGCTAGCTGTTGATTTCCTGCAGACGTTCAGTTCTTTCAGCCGTTTTTAAGAGAATGAAACGTTTCCAGGACGGGACAATGCGTGCGAGAAAACCTCGTACATGTTCCTGAGGAAGGAGCTGCCCGTGCGACTCGCCAACACCATGCGGGAGGTCAACCTGCTGCCCGACAAACTGCTGACTCAGCCCTCCGTCAGACTGGTGCAGAAATGGTGCGTGGATCTCAGACCAACACGTGTGTGTGTGTGTGAGTCTGTGTGTGTGAGTCTGTGTGTGTGAGTCTGTGTGTGTGAGTCTGTGTGTGTGAGTCTGTGTGTGTGTGTCTGTGTGTCAGTGTGTGTGTGCACGTTGCTCCCTGACCTGTGACTGACAGGATGTTGTTCTTTTTAACTCCTCAGGTACATGCAGAGTTTTCTGGAGCTGCTGGAGTATGAAAACAGGAGCCCAGACGACCCGCACGCGCTGAACGAGTGAGCATCATCAGCTTTTCCATTTTTAGCTCCTGGACACGTTCGTTTCCGATATCTAAATACGATTTTACTTTCACTTGACCCTTTTTTTTTTTTTTCCTCTTACTTTTAGCAATTTTTGTATTCCAGAGCATCTATAAAACACATCTGAAGTCAGTGTTTATCAATATTTTTAATAATTTGTTGTTGAGTCCCTCTTTCTTCCTCTCCGGTTCACGGTTTTCCCTGACTCCGCCCAGTCGTCATTAATATTCATTAATAGTCATCATTAATATTCATTAATATTCAGCAGGCCGTTAACAGTCATTACACCACAGCGCCGATTCGTTTTCTGTAACAGCGCGGTTCGGGCTGTAGTTCAGGCTGTACTTCAGATCGCAGGTTTATATTAATGCGCTCGTTCAACTGTGTCATCGTTTCTATAGCAACAGCTCATTCACAGGGACTGAGGGCGGACGAGCAACATAAATAGATTTAAAAAAAAAAAAAAAAAACAGTGATATGGTGAAGTTCTGGAAAGTTCTGAAAGTAAGGAGATGTTTATTTAACATTTAGGGAAGGAGTCTCCAGTGTCAGCGCTTTGTAACAGTCAGAGGTAAAGCTGTAACTTTAAGTTTTCTGACGTCTTCAGGACGGAGGAGTTTACGCTTCTTTGCGGTTTCTCGGTAACACGACAAGATGTGTTTTTTTTGTCTTATTAACTTCGAGAGAGAGAAAAAGAGAAGCTGGTCAGGGAACGACTGTTTATAGCTGCTGTAACGTAAGTGAGAACAGGAACTAACGTTTTGTGGCCTGTAGCGTTTTTAATTTTTGCTTAGTCGACTAATGTTGCCTTAAGTTTTGCTTTCGTACTTTTCTACCCTGCAGCTTTCTGGAGATTCTTATCGAGATCAGGAACAGACACAACGACGTGGTTCCCACCATGGCCCAGGGCGTGATCGAGTACAAGGAGAAGTTCGGCTTCGACCCGTTTGCCAGCTCCAACATTCAGTATTTCCTGGATCGCTTCTACACCAACCGTATCTCTTTCCGCATGCTCATCAACCAGCACAGTACGTTATTTTACACACTCACAGCTCCAGTGCTCTCATGCGCTCAGTCTGAGGTTTTCCCAAAAACCTGATCCAGCTCATAAAATGTGTCCGCAGTAGGAAAGACTTCACACTCTGCAGGTCAGGAGATTCCCAGGACTGGAATTCTTTACAGCAACTCAAAGGTGTAATGTTGAAATGTTTAAACTCTTCTTGGAAGCTGATTCTGCTTCTATAAATCTTTCATTTGTGGCTGAAATTAGCTGCAGTGGCCTTAAAGTGACATTTTTCTGCTTTAAAACAGAACCTTTCTCAGTAATTCTGTATCATTTAGGGGCGGGGCTATGTATGACCTCAATCTGTGATGTCACAGAATAATCTTTAACCAATCAGGTGTGATATGCAAATTATTAGAAACTGACAGTGTCGTACGCAGATGCTGACCTAATATCTTTCTGAATTACGGCAGATGACATCGGAGGTGATAAATTAATCTAATTTAACTTAATCTATTTAATCTGAATTAATTTGCATTGACTCCGCCTTCTATTTAGCTTTTTTTCTGCAGGTAGAAATTGTATATTTATTAACTAGCTAGAGTATTGATGCTAAGATCGCCTACTAGCTAATCTAGCTAGGGCTAGTGATGAACACATTTGTAGTTGTTATGGTAACGTTATATTTTGCCAGTTTTATATTCTGAAACATACCGTAAATGTCCAGCTCTGAATAATGCGAGTTAGCTTACTAGCAGCTAGCTAACCTGCTAGCTATGTGCTAATGTTGTAAAGCATGGTTTCATATCTACGACATGAACTTGTGACATTATAGCATCGCTTAGAGCATAGAGTAACCAGGGGCGGAGTTATGATAATGAGAGGACGTTCAGATTTGCATATGAATGCATATTTATAAATCTATATGAAATTTACAGATTTATATGAAATGAACTGTTTTATTGGTGTAAAAAATGACACGAGGATTATAACAACGTTCCGAAATGGATCTGATTCGCATATTTAGACGGATTTCCGAATCTGATCTCCGACATGACAGCGTTCTTATTTGCATATTTATTAATATTCATATGCCCTTGCTGTCTATATGAAGATAAAGGTGTTTATGTAGTGTATTTTTATTTTTTTTTTAAAATACCTCTCTTGTTGGTTTCAGCACTCCTGTTCGGTAACGACACAAACCCGGCGCATCCCAAACACATCGGCAGCATCGATCCCGCCTGTAACGTAGCCGACGTGGTTAACGGTGAGCTGCGACTTTTATCTTTTCTTCTCTGTAATCCTGAAAGAGTCTTGTTCTATCGGCAGGTATTTTTCTTTTCTAATTTAATTCCAAGCATTTATTTCTATAAAGAATATAAAATGATCTGCCAACAGAATTAGAAAATACAAAGCCTGAAATGTGTAAAAGGCTGAATGATCTGATCACTGATTTATAATAATCTCGTAATAAGTGTTATTTGATAAATTTGCACGTACTCATGCAGATATTTCTTGCTATGATATAATTTTTTTTTTTTTTTGCACTGAGAAGAATAACCTGAAATTGAAATCAAGTTACGTGATTTAACCGCTGTTTAGTCGATGCTTGTTTGGTGCTGGCGTGTTACTGCGTGTTACATGTTCTGCGTTCGGCTTGCAGATGCGTACGAGATGGCTAAGATGCTGTGCGAGCAGTACTACCCCACTGCCCCGGCGCTGAAGATTAAAGAGTTTAATGGTACACGCTTCACTTCATAAATCAGACTGTTCTATGATGAATAAAGAATAACTGAGTGATGTCACACGCAGAATAGGGGCAGCAACGATGCTGGGATGATTCCATGATTGTGGTACCATTTGGCTCTTGTATCTCTTTAAATTTTTTAAAAAACTTTTAAGAAAACATGAAATTAACCAAACAAGATTAATTACCCTTTAAGGTTTCTTTCTTTGCTGCATTTCGCTCTTAAATGAGTCATACGATTGATTTTTTTTTTTTTCTATCCATAAAATGAGCAAAAACATAAAATATCCCAAAAAAAAATCCATTTTACTTGTGAGCAGTGCGACTTTATGACTTTAAGGACATAATTTTGTTTACTTATTTTTTTTTTAATTAATAATTTACTTTCAATCAGTATTTTGTGTAACAAGGTTTTGCTTTCGAAGTGACTTTGAAGTTTCAGAGAACTTTTCTCCTTCTCAGGATCTTCAGGAAATACGTACGATGCAACTTCCTGTTGATCTTGTGTCTTGTGACTTTGAAGGTTTTTAATGATTATTTTTCACAGTGAAGTGTAGTTTACAGCGGTAACGCTGTAGATTCTGTAGATTTTATTAATGTTCTAAGTTATTTTTATGAAACGTGACGCATAGGTGTTGTTGTGAAGGACTTTACCTGCGTTTAAAACGTCTTTTACATTTACCATACATACATACCAGTTCTTCATATCTTAATTGTTCTCGAGGGTCTAGAAGATCTTGAATATAAAAGAATAAAGCACTGACATCTTAGTAAGTAAAAATATTTTAAATATAGCCAATTTTATCTACTACACTAAACCTCTAGACTTTTATTTATTCATTTATTTATTCAAGCTTGAAAGAGTCTTGTTCTATTGGCAGGTATTTTTCTAATTCTTTTCTAATTTAATTCTAAGCATTTATTTTTATAAAGAATATAAAATGGTGTGCCAATAGAATTAGAAAATATAAAGCCTGAAATGTGTAAAAGGCTGAATGATCTGATCACTGATTTATAATAATCTCGTAATAAGTGTTATTTGATAAATTTGCCCGTACTCATGCGGATATTTCTTGCTATGATATAATTTTTTTTTTTGCACTGAGAAGAACAACCTGAAATTGGAAATCAGGTAAAACGCTGAGTGAAGATAGCGTGAGACGTTGAAAAACTGAGAAAAATACAACGAGAGTGTTAAAGAAAGGAGAGTAGATGTGAATTTGTTTTCTGTTTTTAACATCAGTGTAAAGAAAACCTTTTTTCACAAGCCGTTGAGTAATACAGCTCCGAAAGAAAACCTTAATAAACATATACTAAGGTTTTAAAAAAGTTTTTATTAAGTAATACTTTAATTTTGTGTTCGTTTGCAGAATCGGGCAGAATTGTGCAAATTTATTACCTGCCCATCAGTCATTTCTCATTTCTAATTTGCACATTTAAATGACACGGCACACGAATCTGTTTGCCTCGACTTCGGCCCGTGTTTTGCATTTTCAAGTAGAAATTTTAATTCATTAAGACACACGACTGAATGTGAAAGAAACATTAATAATGTAGTTTTTTTTTTTAAGTTTTTTTTTTTTACATTTTAGCGTTAATGTGCAATATAGAATAAACAAAATTGCATTCATGTTTGTGTTCCAAGTCCAGACGTTGCCATGGTAATGGTTGTTGTCTGTAAAAATATGATCATAATCATAATCATTTCTTTCTTTTTTTATTTTTTTTCCCCCTTTTTTCTTTTTAACAGCTAAAGCTCCTGACAAGCCCATCCAGGCCGTGTATGTGCCGTCGCATCTGTTCCACATGCTGTTCGAACTCTTCAAGGTAAAATCCACAAACACGCTTTATGAGCCGGATCAAAGCCAATAAACGTAATGAACACGGTCTTTATCTCAGCCGTGATCGTCAGACGTTATCGCTCTTTAACCTTTGTACCGTAAAATTCAATTTACTGTAAATTATTATAGTAGGTTCCATATCATCAAAATCAGAGCGGATATGCAGAAGAGTTGTTTAATTAATGACAGAGGTTATGAAAAGTTTCTTACGATACCTGAGGTTCCCAAACAGGTTTAAAATTTATTTTTTCATATTTCTTTTTTGAATAAAACTTCAATTTTGCGTGATTTACATGATTTAAACCTGAGGTACTGGATTCATTCTTTGCATATTTGTCCTACTTTGCATGCACATTTGTAATTTTTAATGTTGTGGTTAAGAAGAATTTGCAGAACTTTACCAAAAACCCAATAAAAAATTAATACATAATCAATATAGAATTACGTGAATAAATTAATAGATTTTTCCATGATGTTTTCTGCCCACAGGATTTTCAGGACTATGAGGATGCCACACACAAACCTGTGTGTTTTATTAAAAAGAAAGTAGAATTTAAAAAAATGTATTAAACCAGCTGATGTGAGTGGGTGTGGCTTAATATTGTAATGAGTACGCTTGATTGACAGCTCGATCCACAAGACCAGCAATAACTTCACAGCTTGTTAAACCCTTCTATTGTGTGTGTGTGTGTGTGTGTGTGTGTGTGTGTGTGTGTGTGTAGAATGCAATGCGAGCCACAGTGGAACATAATGAAGAAAATAAAGATGATCTTCCACCTGTTAAGGCTAAAGTGACCTTGGGGAAGGAGGATCTCTCTATAAAGGTCCGTCACACACTCAGCATGTCCCTCTTACATTAGCTTTAGATTAATCAGATATAATCTCTTGTTAAATCTGTCACACTGACTCTATAGTTCGCTGTTCTGAGGGAAATACACTTCACTCATCAGTTAGGTGGCTAGATCGGCGCTGACAAAAGACGAACGTAGAGGCGTCTGAGTGGGTTTTTTTCCCCCAAATTGTAGCTCGTGGTCAAAAATATCATCATTCCGAGCTCCAGTACAGTAACATGAAATGTGTGTGTGTGTGTGTTTTGTGCAGATCAGTGACCGGGGTGGAGGCGTACCTCTGAGGAAGATCGACAGGCTCTTTAATTACACCTACTCCACCGCTCCAACCCCCAGTTTAAACTCCAAACGAGTTCCACTGGTAAGAGCAGTGCAGCAGCCATAAACTCCAACAAACTCCAACAAACTCCAATAAACTGTAACTCTCTAACACCGAACATACGCTTTCTTCTGTAGCTACGTGCTAGACGTACCTAATAAAACGGCACTCGATCATATTAACATCTCACTGTTCACCTCCGGTTGTGTCCAGGCCGGATTTGGTCACGGTTTGCCGATCTCCAGACTCTACGCTCGGTACTTTCAGGGAGATTTGCAGCTCTACTCGATGGAAGGCGTTGGCACGGACGCAGTCATCTACCTGAAGGTCAGCGTCGTGCGCAAATCACCAAAATAAACATCATCCTGATTTAGGGGAAAGTCCGCGAAAAATCGGGTTACGAGTCCTGATCTGAAGTCTTCCGAAGTCTGTGCGTTACAGAGGAGAATTAAATTCACGTTCTAGTTAAATATAAATGAAATCATTAGCTGATGATGGTATGATGATGTTTTTTTTTGTCATGTGTAATCAGTGACACTTTAATTTAATTTATTTATTTATTTGTTTGTTTGTTTTTATCAATCAGACCGCTATTGTATCAGCTAACCACTGTCATAAAAATAATAATAACAATAATAGTAATAGTAACAGAATTAGGATTTATAAACACTTTTGAACACTTTTTAATCTGATGTAGTATTTATGTATTTATTTATTTATTTATTTATTTATTCATTTATTAACTTATTTAAGCTGGAAATATATTCAAGAGATGTTTCATTAGTTCCAGCAACATTTTCTTCATTATTTTATCATATTATTGTTCTTGATATTATCAATATTATTCATTATTAAAGTTTTTTAAGTTTACTATAACTACTACTAATTATATAAATTTTTTATTAATCTGTTTATTTATTTATTTATTTTTAATTAATACATTAAGCTGGAAAAAGGATTCATGAAAGGTTTTTATTCGTAGCAACATCTTTCCTCTTCGCTTTGGGACTTTTTTCGGTTCCTTAATAACAATTCTTCTCATGAATGAGGCTTTAAGTAGAAACTGAAGCTGGGAATTGTTAGTGCTGGGATTGTTTTTTTTTTGTAAATCCGGCCACCTGGAGTCTTTTTTTTTTTTTTTTTTTTTTTGGCGGGGAGAGAGTTTTTAATGACTCTCTCTCTCTCACTCTCTCTCTCTCTCTCTCTCACTCTCACTCTCTCTCTCTCTCTCACACTCTCTCTCACTCTCTCTCTCTCTCTCACACTCTCTCTCTCTCTCTCTCTCACACTCTCTCACACTCTCTCTCACACTCTCTCTCTCTCACTCTCTCTCTCTCTCTCTCTCTCACACTCTCTCTCACTCTCTCTCTCTCTCTCACTCTCACTCTCTCTCTCTCTCTCACACTCTCTCTCACTCTCTCTCTCTCTCTCACACTCTCTCTCTCTCTCTCTCTCACACTCTCTCACACTCTCTCTCACACTCTCTCTCTCTCACTCTCTCTCTCTCTCTCTCTCTCACTCTCTCACACTCTCTCTCACACTCTCTCTCTCTCACTCTCTCTCTCTCTCTCTCTCTCTCTCACACTCTCTGTGTGTTTTTCCTCACTCAGGCTCTCTCCAGCGAGTCATTTGAGCGGCTGCCAGTTTTTAACAAGTCGGCCTGGCGGCACTATCAGGGAGGCCCCGGAGCGGACGACTGGAGCAACCCGAGCAAAGAGCCGCGGGACGCGTCCAAGTACAAAGCGAAGAGATAAATCCACCACCAGACCACCAGTGCACTCCTCTCTCTCTCTCCTTCCCTCTCAACTACGAGTGTTATCTCTCTCCTTCTCTCTGTGTGTGTGTGTGTGTGTGTGTGGGTGTGTGTGTGTGTGTGAGCATCCCTCAGCACAGCCTCTGCGCTTTTCCCTCTTCTGAAATATCAGTCACAGCGCCACGCCCCGCCCCGCCCCGCCCCGGTGGTGAGAGAGCACAGACTTCCCCGTGCCTCGGATAGCAGAGGCCTTGACTTCCTGTCTGTAGTGCCACACGATATCATCACCTCTCTTCAGCTCACCTTAACAACAGAAAGGGAAAGTAGGGGTGTGTTTCATAACACACTGCTGCGAGATTTACACGGTAAAACGTTAGTCAGCTCCCGTAACCTTTCCCTACACGCATGAGAGCGCCATGAGAGCCGGAAGATATTTAACGTCTAAGGTACAGGAGTACATTCTTCAGAAGACCGATTCAGCAAATAAGCAGTTATAATACGTTATACAGAACTCAATATCGTGTTATTAATTTAAAAATTATTTATTAGGTTGCAATTTTAAGGGACGTGCAAATAGAGCTGTGACTGCCATTAAAAAAAAAGTTTCAGGGTATTAAAAATAAACAAATTGAGCTTCCTGTGAATATTTACGTACAAAATAGTGTTTACACGTCTTTATGATTCCCTTTTTTCCTCGTTTTATGCCAAACAGACACTGAAGTATAAGAAATTTAAATTATTCCAAAACCACTACCAACATTCCAGTATGAACAATACAGCACTGTAAAGATCCAGACCTTTATAAATGAGAAATAGTTTAATTTATGTTTATGTAAAATGGCAGACAGGAGATTTTAAAACATTGTAGGAATTTTTTTTCTTCTTCTTTTTTTTTTTTTTTAAATCTTTTTTAAGCCTCAGATTCTCAGTCTCTCTCATGACAGTGAAGAGTGAAACCTCCTTTATTTTATTTTTTTTTCTTTTATGCTCTGAATCTAAGCTCGTTTTCTCCATTATCATTACAAATCAGCTGCTAGTTAGCAGTATGCAAATATAATCATGGTAGGTTTTGTTTATCGGGAGCAACTGATTTTACTGCTTTTAAAAACCATTCCCATTTGTGACCTGATAAAGGTTTAATTAAGTTATTCAACATTAATTCATTCAAATGTCCTGTTATTCTTCTGATTAGCGGAAGCCGGTATGTATGTCGCAAATCGTTGTTATTATATGTGCATTTATACCACAGCGCTGTTAGATTCTCGATTCTGATTGGTCCGAAGTTGTTGATTAACTCTGTAACCGCATGGCTCTGACGTAGTATCAGCAAATCCCTGGTTTATATAAACGTACTCGTCGTAATACGTTCTCGTTCCTATAGCTATAAAAACTCTATCATTTCTGTATTAACCTTAACAGAAGGAGTCTCCAGTGTCAGAGGTGAAGTTTTCTGACATCTTCCGGACAGAGGAGTTTACGCTTTACGGTTTCTCGTTAACAATAGACAACAAGCTGTGTTGTTTTTTTTTTTGTTGTTGTTGTTGTTGTTTGTTTTAGTTTGTTTATAGCTGCTGTAACGTAAGTGAGAACAGGAACTAACATGTTTCGTGAACATTATGTACATGTAACTATAAACAGATAAAAAGTATAACATGTCGTTCTTTAATGAGTAAAAAATGAGTAACCGCTGGCAAACCGCTGTGGTATAAGAGGAATAAAACACTTATAGGAATATAATCAGCTTCACGGTGGTTACAGTAAAATCCACTTCGTTGATTAGTTTCCTATAACGGCACAAAAAAAATTCAGAAAACATTCCCACTGGTTTATCAGAGCGCTGGATTTCCCAGCATGCTTTTAGCCAGCGTTAGGCTTCACGTGTTTTCGGATCGTCGCGGTTCCCGTGTTAATTGCGTAAAAGCAGATCTGAATAATTCACCTGATATTATGCCTTTGTTGTGTTCTTGTGGTTTATTGTGGTTTATTGTTTATTCCATCATCCAGTGTGACCACTTCAGACTTTAATAAAACCGTCTCAACCGCCTCGTCTTGCTGCTCTTCTTCCGCATTTTTCCACACGCATCATCCATCCAGACGTCTCCATTTTCCCACTCCTTTATTCTTCATTCACATTTTTAGTCATTTTCGAGATACAGGTATAAAATAACACGTGAACAAAACGACACGTCTGTACACGGGTTTGTACACAGTGCAAGTTTGCATCCAGTGCATTTAATGCGACATCTCGATCGAGCATCGTGTTAGCGTTAGCGTTAGCATTAGCGTTTACAGCACGGCGACGTCAGCGCTAGTGATTAGTTTTAACGGTTTAGTGCTTGTACATTTTGGCATTCCATCAAGACACGTGAGCCGTCTGTCTGAACATTCCCACCCATAATCTCGTCTTTCTCCTGATTTTGGACGTGAATTTGATCGCAGACAAAAGCAGGAGGAGGATGTGGAGGTAGCAGTAACATTAACAGGACACATGTTGATGCAGATGTACAATTTTTAAGGAGCAGGTTGGACAAAAGTGAAAATGCAGAGTTTTCGATCAGCTGAGATGTTACGCTAAGTGTCTGACCATTGCTCTTTTTTTTTTTTTTTTGCTAATATTGCTAACAAATAATGGAACCTTATGGCTTCCAGTTTAGCACTGTGCACTAAATGTGCACGTGAAAATCATCCTACAGTGGCATTTCCTCGATCGAAACGAATCGTATCGTAAGATCTTGAACTCACTCCGCACCAGGATCAGGCTCGGGTAAGGGGCGTGGCCTGAGGTCTGAAGGCGGAGTTTGTACATTTATAAGTGATTTAGCTTATTTAATATCAGCTTCCTGAATTTATAATCAGACCAAAGTGTCACGAGAGCTATTATTATCGCTATTATTTGGGCGTGGCCTGTCCATCGTTTTTGTTTTTGTTTGAGATCTAGTAGCTATATTTCGCTTCTAAAGGTAGCTAGTAAAACACAATTTAAATAACACTAATCAGTGTGAAAATCAGTTGTTTGATTTACGTTACATTCTCAGATTAGATTAGCAATTAGATTAGATTAGCGAGCTAATTCTCTAGCTATATACACTCACCAAAAGCACCAAAGATCTCTGCTACTTCCTTCCAAGATTTATTTTCCTACATAATTTTCTCTATACTCATTTAACGTAAGGTCACATATGACAGGATAAGATGAAACCACAGTTATAAGGTCTTCTTCCATTTTTTTTGTGGGATCTATTCGCAGGTAAGAACTAAAGTTGTGAGTGGGGAAGTGAAGAAACGTCGCACCGCACCAAGCGCAGGACTGGTCCGAGGAATCGATCGAATCGATCGTTTGGATTTGTCTTACATTATCTTTAGAGCGTCTTATCTAATTTGCATAGAATTGAGAAAATTTCGATTCAGGTGTCAGTCTTGGTGAAGTCGTGAATCGCGGTCTCTGTGAAACAGACCTCGGAGCTTCAGCGCGAAACTAAAGCAGCAGACGTCGGACACTGAAGACGTCTCAGCTGATCCACTGCGCTGATTAGGCATTAAGAGGGACGCTGTGGACGTTTTGGGGTTTATTTGTCCAAACTGTTCCTTTAATGATATGGAGGATAATAACAAACAGAATGAATAGCTTAAAGTGTCTCTGTCTTGAAATATGCAAATAAAAACCTCAGACAGAGATGTACAGTACTTCACACGGACGGTCTTTACATTTCAGTCAAACCTGAGCAAGAAAAGGCAAATCACTCACACACTCCTCGCCTCCATCTCCTCTCTGCTAAAGAGAATAAATCAATGGCTTTCATATGAACTCGTTAAAATCGGAAAAGCTCAAGAGGACGTGATCGATCTCGTATTGCATACAGAATATTTACACGTTTTTTGTTTTTTTTTTCCCCATGAGGAGACTCGTGAAGCTCGTCACTGCTGGAGTGTACAGGTAAAGACGAAAGGTGTGTGTGTGTGTGTGTGTGTGTGTGTGTGTGTGTGTGAGGTGTTTTGGGTGAGTGAGTCCTCGCTCCTCGTCCCCGCTCCTCATCCTCACTTCTCGTCCTCGTCTCCCTCGCTCATGCTGCTGATGGAGGCCGAGGCGCCTTTGGGAGAAGAGGGAGGCGAGGTTCTCGGCATGACCCAGCGGGACGGAGGAGAGGGAGAGCGGGATGGAGAGAAATCCCTGGGAGGACTGCTGCTCGGAGATCCGCTGGGAGAGAACGCCTGGATCATACGGCCACTGCGCTCCTGAAACATCTGCTTCTGAGAAAGAGAGCAAGAGGACGGATTTAAGCTAACAATTATGTAATTACATTTTATAAAACATTCTTTTGTAAAGATTTCACAAAACTATTTCAGCCATGGCTAGCTGAAATTAAACCAACACCAGATATAATATTCCAAACTTTGTCTGGTTTAAAAAATAAAAATAAAAACAGCGTCCATTTGGGAGCCGAAAGAGTCGACTCATACGGGTGAGCTGAGTCAAATGGATCTGACTCAGTGCCACGAGTAGCGAATATTATCCCGGTTTTAAAGAGAAGACGTGCTTACCCACGTGCCATCAGGACCGAAGAGTTCCAGGAAGTTCCCGATAAACTCGCGGGATTTCTCCTCCCATTTCTGTATAAGGTCGTGGCTCTTCTCCTCCACGCGGTACACGAAGTGTTTGGACTTTTCCTCCACCGTCCGCACCTTCTCCTTCATCCTGTCCACCTGGTTCTGCAGACGGTACTTCTTCTCCTGTCCGGATCGTTCAGTGTGACCGTTAGAACAGAGATGTGTATCATACTCAGGTGGCGTTAATGAAACGTGTGTGAATGTGGCGTGTTTACGTTGATGTAGCTGACGTTCAGCTCCTTGGCCGTGTAGCCGCGCTCCAGGTTGCGTCTGGCGTAAACGTCGTAATCTCTCACGATACGAGTGATCAGGTCAGACGTGGAAATCCCTTCTGTCCTTTGAGTGGGCACAAACATCCCTGAGACACTCACATGTGTTAGACCAGGCCTGACGCACACGTGTGTACACACACACACACACACACACACACGTTTAGAAGAAGAAGATGTTCTCCTCACCTGCTTCCTTTATATGTTTGTACACATCCTCAGATCCAGCCGAGGAGTATGGGATATCATCATGCGCCACAAAGTCAATCTGTGAGAGATTTTTTTTTATTTTTCAATAATTTATTCGTTAAATATGTTAAAAAGCAGTTGAAGCAGTTTGTAATGTTTAAAATTGTTCCTAAACTTATTATAATCAGAAAAGGTTTCAGATACTTTAGAAAAACATGGGATTTGCAATACTGCCATGCAACGCATCTCCCTAGATTCTATATTTCAGCTTCTATTTAGATTTTTCTGGCCCTGAAATTGGCTCCGCCCTCAGCCAGAACAGATATACTCAGCTCCGCCCCATATCCTTAAAGGGGAAACTTGCGATTTTGTTGTTTTGTGCCGTCTTCTTTCAGCTTAGCTGTCTTCCCTGTCTTTTATCGTATCGCTAGTTTTGTGAGTGATTCTCACGCTATTTTATACTTCTTTTATTTCTGTAGACAAATTCTGTTCTTACTTTTTTTTTTACTATTTTATTTAGCAGTTAAATTCTATTATTACTCAATTTTTCATTTTATTTTGTAGACAGTTCTATTCATACTTTTTTATTTTTGTGGACAAATTCTATTCTTATTAATTTTTTGTTTTATTTTTACAGTTAAATTCTCTTCTTAGAAAATTTTGTATTATTCCATTTTTTTAGACAAATTCTGTTCCTACTTATTCTTTAATGTTTTATTTTGTAGACAAATTCTTACTCATTTTTGTAATTAATTTCTATTCTTAACAAATTTTTTTGTAAACAAATTCTATTCTCATTTTATAATACTTATAATATTCTCATCAGTACTTGTAAAGCCACTTTTGATTCATTTTTTAAAGTTGGTATTTAATTTTTCTTCTTCTTGCTTTTCTTCTTCTTCTGACGCAGGGGGTGAAGTGAACGCTTCACGCTAGTGTTTGAATTACAGTTCACCTCACCTGCCACAGAGGGCGCTAAACATTACAAACCGCTCCTTTAAAGCGTGAAGGTGAAGTGAAGAGCTTTAGCGCTGACCTTGTATTTCTCCAGGAACTCCTGCGTGAGGGTCCAGGGAGCGTCTCTCACCACCTCGTCCACGTAGCGACAGTGCCGTAACGCTTCGTAACGCTCCTCCTCCGTCATCACCGTGAAGCCCTTGTACTTGTGAGTGAGTTCATCACTGCAAACTGCACATGGAAAAAAAACACACACCCGTAACACAAACACGCTGCAGCTGTTCAAAATATAACACGCTGTTGCGCTGAAGTATTAACCTCCGACTATCAGGTACGTGTTGGGGAAGAGGTTCTTGGCCTGCATCAGCGCTCGGGCGTGACCGGAGTGGAAAAGATCAAAAATCCCATCTGCATAGACGCGCACAGGCCTGTCCACTGCGGAAGAAAGATGACAATGTTAAGGATTAGTAGAAAAATAAACAAACGTAAAGTAGGAAAACAAGTGTTTCAAGATCCGCAGAGTGTAAACATCTCTTTGCTTTTTCTTCCTGAAGCCAGTTTTACACTGAGTGATTTCAGCGCTCTTTAAAGTTATTACGTGTCACGCTGTACGAAATCTGTTCTGAATTCTGTAACACACTGTGTGATAGCGTGTGTTCTCCACGTCACATTACACGATGAAGATCCTCTGACGATAGACCTGTGATTAAAGAGCATTACTACGTACGACGCTGTTTACGTCATCAATCGGCGTGATCCGGGAATCAGCTCAACAGACTCGCATTAAAACGCAAACGTAAACGAGTGAGACTGCAGTAACGAGGAGACTTGTTCTGTTTGTTAGCATGTTTCGTTTATCGTCATCGCCGCTACCGTATTCGTAGCCGTCCCGTGAGAGTGTTGTCCTCCTATTGGTGGATTTTAGACGAGTGTCAAAGCAGCGCTCAGACTCTGAGAGGTTAATCACAGATTTCTCACACTAACACACACACTTTGTCGTTGGCCGTCTCTGGTCGCAGTGGCACTAACGTGAGCGTGTCGCACTGTGTGAGCGCTGATCTCAACTCCTGACCAAATAATTATTATTATTATTATTATTTTAACAATATGTGATTTTTGTCTGTGAGAAAAATCAGGTTGAAAATCGTACAGCATAAAGCTGACTTTAAAGAACCGAGTGTGTGGATGTTTAGCGCCCCCTGCTGCCTGCAAGGTGAACCGCAATTACAACAAAAACCCTTCCTACCACCAAACAACAACTAATCTGTCTTATGAAACTCCACTTTTACAGCCCTTAAGGGTTCTTCAGCTGGTCCTGAAGGTTTGATTAGGTTTGATTAGTCGACTAGAAAAAAGGTCTAAAACTAAATCTAAAACTTCCCTCTTGAGGAACTCTTAAAGTGTTTATCTAGAATCCTACAACAGAAGGTTTCCCTTGAGAATGAGAGCTGGTTCCATGTAGAACCCTTTTAGCTATCTAAACAACCTTTAAAGGAACCTTTTTTCAGAGCTTCCTCTGAAAGGGTAACCTCTGAAGAGTTTCAAACGGTTTAGAGTCCCTATTCCTCCAGAGAACCCCTGAGTGTACCTCCATCAAGCGCCTTGAAGGTTTTCTTCTGTTTGTCCCTAAGGGGGAACCTTAGAGAACCTTAAAGGTTCTACGTATAATTCAGATAAACTCAGTTTTATTTGCATTTTAAGAGTAGACATTTTTCCTATAACTGAATATTTCAAGTAAAACATCTTTAGGAAAATAAAACAAAAACTATTTTTTGGTTGTTCCCTCAAACGGAATCATTTTCTAACGCAAAAATCCTTCCCTACGATGGAAATGTTTTTGTTAAAGATCCACCATTTAAAGGTTCTTTTCTGGCATGACTTTAAAGAACCTTTTCTAGTCTGTATGTGTTTAGAAACCACAAGAACCACCCAAAAATTCCTTGAGAGGTTTTTTTAAAGACCCATCCCCTGTTTTATTTGCATCGATCATGATTGTCCATCTTTTTTGCAGGTTTAATTGATTAAAGGCTCTGAGGCTCGTCCCTGGTGTGTAAAAGGTTTTTCGTGTGAATGGTAGAAATTCTGGGTCACGGTGTGAAAGAGACCCCGGTGCCAGCGTTCCTAACGGGCCCCTGAGTGGGCAGAACCCGTCTGAAAGCCCTCTGCTCCTGACCTGCAGTAACCTGAGGAGCTGAATCATCTCGCTGAATGGGAGGAGGAGAGGAGGAGGAGAAGAAAGACAGATGAAAGATAAAGCAGACTTACCGGGAGTGCCGAGTCGAGCCTGTTCAACACTCAGCTTCTCATGGGGCGCTCGACACTCGCAGCTCGTCTCCTGGGCAAATATGGCGGGTTCTGTGAGAGTCTGGAGAAGAAAAACAAGAACGAGTGAGACGAGTGTGGGGAGAAAAAAACATTTCAGTGCATTTTCTAAAGGAAATAGTGTGCTTGTAAGAAGAAAGAAAGAAAGAAGGAGACAAAAGAGAGGAATGTGAGAATGAAAGCAAGAGTGGAAAAATTGAGAGAAGAAGTAAGAGTAAAAATGTGAAAGTAAGAAAGAAATAAAGAAAGAAAAGAGGAGGCAAAGGAAAGAAAAAATAGAAACAGAAAAAAATAAAACAAAAAAAGAATAAAATATATGTATTAAGGTATGAAACAGCATGAAGGAATAGGAACAAAGGACAAATTGAAAGAAATGAAAAAGGGGAAGAGAAATAAAAAGAGAAAGAAAGTAAAGAAATAGGATTATCAAAAGAAAAAGACTAATCGAAAGAGAGTGGAAAAAAATGTGAAAAATAAAGAAGTGAAAGAAAGAAAGAAAGAAAGGTCAAAGTGAGAAAGTATAAGAGAAAAACAGAACGAGAAAAAATAAGAATGAAAGATTTTGAAAAATAAATGCCAAAGAAATAAAGAGATGTTCTTCTGTATCAGTGCAGACACGGGCATTAAAAGATCCGGCTTTAACAATCCGAGACCGGACCAGGTTCTTACAACACACCAGAACTCGATCCATCACTCGCGGATTACTGGAATTACTCACACAACTGCACTGCAATCTCCAGAAATCTTAATCTAAATCTAAATTTAGTTTTTCCCGTGTTACTGTACACATGCAGCCATTTTAATTTTTATTCACACACTTCGCTTTTTCTGCTTGTCTGCTGTAACAAGACACTTTACAGATCAATAAAGTCCATCAAGCAACATCCATCCATCCATCTGTTCACTGACTACAGACATGAGGAAGGGGAGACACACACACACACACACACACACACACACACTCCACTAAAGCACCAGGAAGTGCTGACAGATCAGTCTCAGTAGCAGATTATAGTAATGGGAATTCCGGTTCTTTTCTGTGAGTCAAAACACACGACTCGGCTCGTTAACGAGAGTCGGCTCTTTCAAATGATTCATTAAGGTTTTCGTTCTTGCTGTTGTAGTTATTTTGTCTTTGCTTATCGATTGTTTAAATTGCTCACTCTACCATTTGATTAAAACAATAACATTACACTCTGCATGTGAAGATTCTCACTGCAACTCGCTCTTCTCCAAACGACTCAGGAGTTCATACGATTCCCTGGATGCATTTCAGTCATGGTATTAACACTGTATTAGAAAATCACGAATGCAGGATACTGATGAATTTTCACCAACAATGTCACCAGATGACTCTTTAGGAATGCAAGAAAGAAGTCGGATCTAAGAGTCGACTCCTTCGCAAACGACACAGCACTGGTAGGCTAGCTTCAGAAGGACGAATATGGAACAGGAATAGAGAAGAAACAGAGATGTTTATTTCAATTAACACAAATGAAGATGTGAAGTGAAATATCACTCTCAGTACAATTTCACTACAGCCAAGGGTCCTTCTATAGGCTACTTAAAGGATATAGTGCATGATTCAAACTCCCTGTTTCATCTTTAATTCCCTGTTTCATCTTTAATTCCCTGTGCTGTATAATATCTGCATAACGTACTGTATTCTGCAGTATAACTTCCCACTCAGGACACCACCGTGACCATCTGTTTACTCAGGAACCCTCTGAGGAGTGCTGTCTCCATCACATCTCCTGCAAACACACGCCTTTCCATGCATGATGTAATGTAAAATAATGAAATATTTTAGATAGTTCAGATAAGACTCAGAGATCAGTCTCCATGTTTGTAAAAAGGAAGTTTTTTTTTTTAAAAAAAGCATCTCATCATTTTGCACAAGGTGAGAAGGAGGAGCAACAACAGATTAGAGAAGGTCACACTGCAGTTTGCAATTATTACATCACACACACACACACACACACACTGCACACACTGCATTTTTCAGCTGTTCAGTCCAACCCATGGCTATAAAATAGCAACATCCGGTTACATCAGACACACACACACACACACGCACACACAGAGCCAAGCCGAGCTCCTGTCTCACCGTCCGAGGATGAGGGCAGGTGTGTTCCAGCTCCTCCATCTTCTCCCGAGGCTCCAGAGACAAAGGCCCACGGATCCACCTGTCTCTGACTCAGCATCAGTA
The DNA here is from genome assembly GCF_027358585.1 of Pangasianodon hypophthalmus. Lineage (NCBI taxonomy): Eukaryota > Metazoa > Chordata > Actinopteri > Siluriformes > Pangasiidae > Pangasianodon > Pangasianodon hypophthalmus. The sequence goes on along the minus strand of NC_069731.1, from coordinate 19,748,254 downwards.
TGGAGCTGCCTGAATCCTCTCTCTCCACCGGTGAAGATGTTCTCCCAACCCCCTGAAACCTCGATCCCCTCTCCCTCACACACCCTCCTCCTGATGCTCCTCCACTCCTCCTCCAGCCAGAGCAGAGAGATCCACAAAGCCACAGCTTTTCCCCTTCACACAGCACACACAGTCTGTACACACACCATCAGAGCAACAAGGAAACAGGCTGCTGAACTGGGACCGGAGGGAAGCACGGAAACAGCCAATCAGTGCGCGCTGATTTGCATACGAGGACGTGATTGGATGAGCAGGATGTAGCACCATCACTAACCAGTGGTGAGAATCTGCATCACTTCAGCTCGTTTTTAGATCAGAAATAGAAATACACTGTCTGCACAGCTTCAGGGAACATCATACAACAAACAAACAAACAAACAAACAGACAAAGAAGAATTAAATTTAAACAAACAGTTTATTTTATTATTATTTTTAGTAGTAGTAATTGTTTTATTTTTGTTGTTTAAAATATGGAATCAAAGAGTCTTTAATTATTTTTATTATTAATAATTTCTAAGCTAAGAAAAGTATGTACATTCAGAAAAAGATAATAATAAAAATTATTATTATTATTATTATTATTATTATTATTATTATTATAAGAAGTACAAGTAGAAATTTTGATTTTTATTATTTAAATTTTATTTTTATTATTTAACATATGGGATATAAAGTCAATAATTTCCACACTTGCAGAAGTATCTTAATTCTGAATACACTGTGCAAATTATTATTATTATTATTATTATTATTATTATTATTATTATTTTGTAGTAGTAGTAGTTGTGGTGTTGTTGTTGTTGTTGTTGTTGTTGTTGCTGCTGTTGTCTATAAAAAAAACAGTCTACATTTGACAATATAAATAAAGGGCAATAATTCTGGACAAAAATTCAAGACAAACGAGCCGAGCTTAATTACATCTCATCCTAAACTATTTGACCTTTTTTGAGAAAAATGATAACCAAACACGTGTCACACGTCCTGTTGCTATAAATTACATTAATTGTTTCCTTTATTTTTGTCCTGATTGTGCACAAACTTGTATAATGTTTAGCTCTGCCGTATATCACATAAACAGTACATATTGAACTATTTATTCATTTATGTAGTGTATTTATAAACCAAGTTTACACTTCTGCATAGAGTTACAGGATTTTTACAATAGCTAATTATAATCATTATCACAGCAGGTATATCTGATCATTTATTTAGACAGTTGAATTTTATAAAATGTGGGAGATTTCTATTAAATGAACAGTTAACTCATCAGTTTATCAATCATAAAGGGGGCAACATTTAAAGGATAATAAAAAAAATAGACAAACAATTCAAAGAAAAATACCTTTCAACATTTTTGTTTGAAAAAAAAAGAAAGAAAGAAAAGTCGTTAAATCTTCATTTTTGTGATATTTAGTTTTTAAGTTTCTGTCATGCGAAACAGTGACACCGTGTGGACAAGCTTGGAACTGCAGCAGATTTTATCTGAATTCTGATTGGCTGGTTCTTGGCTCTTCTTTTTACGACACTTCCGGGATATGACTTTTTCCCCGGGAAGGCGATTTGGCGCGGAGTTTGTTGTTTTGGTTTCTTTCTCTGTCACTGTGAAATTTCTTAAAGCAAATGGCGCCGGTTTCTAATCCAGAGAAAGATGCAGACAGCGCGGATTACGGTAAATTACGATGTATTCTGTTTTATTTAGTCTATTTTTAAGCAGAGTGAATCATATTCGAGCGCGTGACGTTGTGCTAATGTTTTGCAGCTAGCTGAAAGCTAACACTGTGACAGTTCGCTGCTAACAACAAAATCTATATTATTAAGTCTATATTATTCCTCACACTTTCATCAGAGGCTTGTTTTCATATCATATAGGTGTTAAAATGTTTATAATGTCTGCCTGAACATTTAATTGTCACCCAAAATGTTTTAATCGAGCTAGTTACCTGCTTTTGGAACAGACTCTGTGGCTGCGCGTGCGCTTTTCCTAAAAGCTTGAATACTAGCAGATTTATATTTCTGTTCATTAAGACATTTTTTACGCATTATTATTTATTTCAAAGTGTTTAAATATCCTGTTTAGTGTTTTAAATCTACACTCACTTGCCATTTTGTCAGCACACACACACATATCAGTGTCACTGCTGTAATGAGGAGAAACCTCCAGCCTTGTACATTAATGGGGTGCCAATACTTTTGTCAATCGCCATTTCTGGCCTCCAATCAGTCAGTAATTCTATAGTAGATACACATGATCAATTTTACACTGAGTGTATGTTAGAGATTGAAGAAAGAAGTGGACATTTATGTGTTTTTAACGTCACAGCATGTTTTAATGGAGCTAATAAACATTAATTAATATTCATGAGAAAATTTAAATATGCAAATGTCAATATCCTATTTTTTTTAAGTCTAATGATTCCTCTAGTTTAAGTGATACTTCTAAAAACTACTCTAATGGAAAGAAGAGCATCACCTTCTTGAATTAAAGTGAAGAGAAAAATATTTTGCTTAGAAACACATCTTTCTTTTAAAGCCGTATTCGGATCGGATTCGTTTATTTAGTTTATTTATTTAATTTATTTCACGTCTTCTCAGTTCTCAGATCTTCTCCTCTGACTCCAGAACATCCGGACAGCGAGTTTCCAGCAGGTTGTGTTTTCTACGAGTCTGGACGTCTGCGTTACGTGCGTCTTTAGATATTTCCGGAAATGTCAGCTTGTCATTATTTATCGAAAACTAAAAGATAAAAGTGACGGCGTTGAAATGATGCGAATATTAAGCAGGGGTTTATACTTGTAGCCGCCGTTATAACGACTCTTTTAATCAACCTGCGTGACGTCGCTTTTCTTTTCTGAAAGATTTTATTTTATTTCTTCTCCTGGAAGAAAAAATTGCTCTCCCAGGTTGAGCGTGAAGTCGATGTTAAATGACTTTCGCAAAAAATTTAAGTGTTTAATTTCTGATACGTGACTGAAACTCGCGCTACGAGACTAATGTCTTTTTCTTCCCATCATGAGGGACGTTGCGTGAAATCTTTATTGTGAAAATAATAAAATCTGTACCGTGTACTAGTCTACCTGTGTCAGGTTTTGTTCAGAATCGTGTGTCGTGATGTTTAATCCGAGGAATTAAAGTAGCACATGGATTTAAAATCTTCCCGAAACACCTGAAGTTATGAAGAGAAGAAACGACTCATGATGCTGAAAATGAATTTATTAAATGCTTGTAAAATCTAAAAGCCTCTTCATCAGTAAAACATCATAATGAATCTGTTATAGTGTGGTGTATAAGGCTGAATATTTCAGGTGAAGTGATGATTGTTGTAAATGTTTATTTTGTTTGTTTGTTTGTTTGTTTGTTTGTTCTCCAGACGACGGGGCCACTTGCGGTCTCGCTGCGTCCCGCTCCAGACGAGAGAGAAAAGAGAAAGTGGGCCGTAAATCCGCCTTGGAGCAGATTAAAAGAGCCAAAAAGGGCGAGAAGGTGAAATATGAGGTGAGTTCTGAGACGAGGTCGGTGAGGAAACACGCCGCGGTGGCGTTCGTTTAATTTACGTTAATCTCGTAATGTTAATATTTGACACGAGGCAGAATTTCGTTGCCTCGATTTCTCTCGTCTGAGGTGCGATATTTCTGTCTATTACTCATTACTCATTACGTAGATGTTTTAAAATATACACAAACACACACACACAAACACACACACACACACACACACACACACCCCCGAGTTAAAGTTATATGAGCCAGATTCCAGAGTACTGCTCTCATGGAACCTGAGGTGTCAAATATCCACGCAAATCCCGTCTCTGATTTAATACAACCGCCTGAAATCACAAGCTGGCACCCCAGAGCCGAAGGTTACGGAGAATCGGAGAACCCAAGCCTGCGTATAAAAATATCACACAAAAGAGCACCGCATTCCCCTGATGCAAAACCTCTCCAGCCCAAGACAAACATATTAATCAGATCAGATCCCGTTCCAGCACGTGAGCCAGAGACCAAAAAAAAATTGTAAATAATAAAAGATAAAATAAAAGATACTTGAAGATCTGCAAATCCAGAAGAGGGATGACGAGGAGTATTCCTCAGTACACTTTCCGGGCATGAGATAGAATATCGTTATCGTTATCTCAAATACTGTGATAAAAAACACTAGAGAGACGGATTTCTCTTCTCTATCTCCGCGTATTAGTCATTACGAGCTCTACCTCTTCTTACACGCTAGTAGAATTAGCAGCATGAAGTTAGCGAGTGGGAACCTCACTGCCTCCGAAAAGTTAAACGAATAAGAAGGAAGCGTTTTGGTTCACGTTGCAAACTCAAGACCTACAGCCTCGTTTCATTCGGTCTGCGTGAATTTATAAAAGAAAATAATAATACTGAAACGGATTGTAGTACAGTACCGCTCAACATCTTCATCTTGTCCAGAATTCGCAGCAGATCCGTAGCGTAACCATCTGAAGGTTTTTACCGTAAACCACCGTATATACGCGCACTCCGGTTTCCATCGCCTCTGACTCGACCACGCTCTGAACCGCGGGTTAAAATCAACTCCTGTGTGCTGCGCTTGATGTGAGTCGCACTCGCGTCTAAAGCGATTCAGAAGCACGTCGTGTGTCGTGCTGTAACAAGAAATTAATTCTGGATGGATGGATGGATGAGGAAATATATAAAATAAAATCATGACTGTTTTCTGATCTGTACAGTTAAATTGGTAAGTGTGACGAGCTCGTGCGTTTCAGGTGGATATCTGACGACAGTAGGAGCGCTGACGAGACAAATTTGTTTGTTAAATAACAATCTTAACTTGTAACGTGAAAATAATAACTGAAAATTACACTTTCTGTTATAAATCCTGATTTACGTTTCTTACAATACAATATATTGATATTACAGCGGTTCAATTTGTTGTCATTACAGAATAAATGCATTAAAATTTAATGTTTTATTTGTCGATATTTTATATGTTAGTATTGTGTTGTGAAGTCTGTATCGAGGTGCGATTCGGTGTAACTAACATGATGATTAAACTTCGAAATGAAAGTTCATCTGCTGAATTCAAAAAGTGAATCGACTCAACTTGAAGATTTTGAAGAAGTCAAGTCAAGACAATGGATTACTTTAAGTTTAATTTTTGAAAACTTATTAACTTGAGTTCAATTTCCAAAACTTATGACAGTTGGAGTTAAAGAGAAGAAATAAGTTCACGTACCTTAATGCGGCTGTGACGTTTTACAGTGCGGGCGCAGGAAATAAAATCATTTTGACGCGTATGAACTTGAAACTTGAATAAAATATTTCGTCGCGATTCCTGATACGGCGCTGATTAACCCTAATGCGTGGATGCAGGTGGAGGAGGTGAAGAGCGTGTACGAGGAGGTGGATGAGGATCAGTACTCGCGGATGGTCCGGGAGAGACAGGACGACGACTTCATCGTTGATGACGGTGAGTCAGAGACACCCGTGCGTGTGTGTGTGTGTGTGTGTGTGTGTGTGTGTGTGTGTGTTTTGGGATATATTTAACTGCGAACTAAAGCTAGATTAAACAAATTAATGCCACTGTGAGCTCCGGCTTCTACCATCTTCGTAGATTAGCGAAGGTTCCTGAGCAGGAAGAGCTTTGAGACTGTAATACACGCTTTCATCTCTTCGCGACTCGATTATTGTAACTCGCTTTATTATGGCTTGCCGGTCTCATCCATACATCGACTTCAGTTGGTTCAAAATGCGGCTGTCCGTTTGTGGGAAGTCGCAAATGTGCACACATTACACCTATCTGATCCGATCACTCAGATCTCAGACTGTCCGATCACTCAGACTGTCCGATCGCTCGGATCTCAGACTGTCCGATCGCTCGGATCTCAGACTGTCCGATCGCTCGGATCTCAGACTGTCCGATCGCTCGGATCTCAGACTGTCCGATCGCTCGGATCTCAGACTGTCCGATCGCTCGGATCTCAGTCTGTCCGATCGCTCGGATCTCAGTCTGTCCAATCGCTCGGATCTCAGACTGTCCGATCGCTCGGATCTCAGTCTGTCCGATCGCTCGGATCTCAGACTGTCCGATCGCTCAGACTGTCCGATCGCTCGGATCTCAGTCTGTCCGATCGCTCGGATTTCAGACTGTCCGATCGCTCGGATCTCAGACTGTCCGATCGCTCGGATCTCAGACTGTCCGATCGCTCAGACTGTCCGATCGCTCGGATCTCAGTCTGTCCGATCGCTCGGATCTCAGACTGTCCGATCGCTCAGACTGTCCGATCGCTCGGATCTCAGACTGTCCGATCGCTCGGATCTCAGACTGTCCGATCGCTCGGATCTCAGTCTGTCCGATCGCTCGGATCTCAGACTGTCCGATCGCTCAGACTGTCCGATCGCTCGGATCTCAGACTGTCCGATCGCTCGGATCTCAGATTACACACATGTTGTGGATAAAATGTAGGGGAGATAGAGCTTTCTCTGTTGCTGGTCCCTGGTGTCTGAATCTAAATGTCTGTTAAAAACTCATCTTTTCTCCTGTGCTTTTAATGATAGGTGGTTGGGTTGTTTTAAGGTTGTATGGATTTTAACTGCTGTATAAAAGACTATTAATGCAGCGATTAGATCTGTGCGTTAATTAGGTCTGTGCTTTATGTACAGCACTTTGGTCAGTGAAAGTTGGTTTAAATGTGCTTTATAAATAAATTGAAATTAAAAATTGATAAAGCTGCACTCCGGTACGTTCAGCTCTGAGGTCACACGGGGTCGTGATTGAGTGAGTGAGTGAGTGAGTGAGTTGAGTTTTCCGTGTTTTGTAAGTTGGAAAAAAGTGATAACGTTCCATCTATCTCCTGTTTAAATTAAAAATATATATTTTTTAAAATTTATTTGAACAGTTCTGACTCTCTTCAGGTTTCTGTAGCGTTTATTCTAATAATACTTCACGTCTGATCATACGGAGTGTGTACTGACTCATTTACTTCCTCTCTCTCTCTCTCTCTCTCTCTCTCTCTCTCAGATGGAGCAGGTTACATAGAAGATGGCAGAGAGATCTTTGATGAAGATCTGGAGGATAAGAGTTTGGAAACGAGCTCCAAAAGTAAGCTCTGAAAACGGATCGGATTTGATTTTATTTTTTTTCCCCTTTGTTTTAGCTATTGTAATTTTTTTTTTCTCCTCATAACAGACAGGTCTGGTGCTAAAGGAGGAGACGGCAAGAATGCCAAGAAAGCGTCCGTGACTAAACCCAACAGCATCAAGAGTTTGTTCTTGAACAGCAACGTCAAAAAACCCGTCGAGGTGAGCGATCGATCGCGTGATGGAGCGTGTTTTATTACTCGTACACACGTACGTATCCTTGTTCAAATCGTTTATTACGTTAATGTTTGGATTGTAGAAAAATGTGGACCTGTCCAAAGACGATCTGCTGGGAGACATTTTGGAGGATCTGCACTCTGAGGTGAGGCGTCTGATATCTGATCTCTGATGTCTGATATCAGATCGGATTTATTTCTCCAATTTTCTCTCATTTTTTGGAATAAAACACTCCGTGTGGTGCAGTTATAAGAAAATAATCAACAATGGAGCAGTAACATGAAGCAGAGTTCCTGTTAAAAAAATAATCACCACAGAGAAGTTTACTTCTAATAATAATAATAATAATAACAGCAGCACGTCCTGAAATGTTTTATTCCTTTTATACCGCAGTGACAGTCGACGATTACAATTCTGCGTGTACTAAAGAACGACACACACGTGGTTTTATCCACTTAGAGCATTTAACAACTTAATTCCTGTTCTCACTTACGTTATAGCAGCTACAAACATTCATTCTCTCACCAGCGTCTTTTTTTTTTCTCTCTTGAAGTTAATAAAGACAAAAAAAACGCAAGAAAGCGTAAACTCCTCCGTCCTGAAGATGTCGGAAAACTTTACCGCTTTCCCTCTGACTGTTACAAGGCGCTGACGCTGGAGACTCCTTCCATTAACAAGGAGCTAAATAAATGTGTTTCTACAGAAAACATGACAAACCACGACTGCGATTTTTAAAAATCGGTTTATTATTAGATGAGCGTCCGCCGTAGAAGTTCCTCTGAATGAGCTGTTGCTATAGAAACGATAACGTATTAGAACGAGCGCATTAACACGTTCATATAAACCTGTGATTTCCAGCTGGAGAAAATGAATCAACACCTTCTGACCAATCAGAATTAATTAATTAAAAAAATCTCGTTAAGGTCAAGTCTGACATGATTTGTGTTTTTATTTTATGAATATTTTTTCTCTCGCTCAGAAACCGGTGCTTCTCACTCCTCCGCCTGTCATCACCCTGAAGAAAAAGAAAGCGCTGGGATCACCCATGAACCCTTTCTCCGTCCAAACACAAAGCTCCAAGGTCATCAGCGTCTGCTTTATTTCATTTTTACGTTTATAAAACACTGCTGTGTTTTTTTTTTTTTTCCTTTTCTTCAAATGATTAATGTCTTTAATGTCGTCCTTCTTCTCATCACAGGAGTCGCCTGTAGCTCCGGCGTCAAAGCCCAAGCATGCCGTGATTCGCCCGCCTCCGTCTGATCTCACGCCTAAACCTGCGTCTAAACCTGCGTCTAAACCTGCGTCTAAACCTGCGTCTAAACCTGCCCCCTCCATCCAACCCCAGAAACCCAAGGTGGAGGAACCTGAGGAAGGTATTCACCTCTTCTCCATTTCCACAGTTCATTAGGGCTTAAATGAAATACAGGTATAATGGTGTGTTGTGGAATCAAAATACTAAAAAAAAGCAATAAATAAATAAATTTTCTCACACACGTTCTTTAAAGGTATGTGTTATTATGGAGGATTTGTGATAAAAAAAAAAGGGGGGGTCGCTAACGGTTCAGTGGGTGGTGTTTAATAAAATTTGAATTATTTATTTGTTTGTTTGTTTGTTTGTTTGTTTGTTTTTACTAATTGAGCCTGTCCATTAAATTTCCATCCGTGTACACAAAGCTCCGCCCCAAACTAGAGTTTAATTTAAATTAGCGAGGACTGTCATGACATCACTTTCAGCCATTTTACAACTCTATAATCATCTGACGTACGAGTTATAGTGTGAAGGGGCGTCGGGGGGCGTGGCTATAAAATGATTGACAGGCGGCCAAAATACAAACAAACATTCAGGACCGGAAGGCCACTGGCTTAAAGTGTTATATTTGATCATTTTTACAGAATTTTCCACATTATTTGTGCTAGCAAGAAATGAAAAATATTGACTAGTTCACCTTTAAAATAAACTATAAGGTTTTCCAAATACGTGATGCTCTAATTTTTAAGAATGGAGAGGAATTTGATTAAATAAATGAATTTTCTGGATTTTAACGAAATTCTAATATTTATGGAATAATGTTCAAGAATGTTAGCGCTCTATAGCAGATTTAAATTCAGATTAAAACTAATTTATTTGTGGTCATTAATGTTTTTTTCTTTTTTTTTTAAATTGATTTTATGATAATTTGTAGAACCTGTTAAATAAATGAATAAATAATTAACTAAATAAATAGTTAATTATTATAAATAAATAAGATTTTTAGTGTTTTTTAATGATTGTAAATCATTGCATAAATTTTCTTAAAATTTATTTTTCCAAACTAAAATGAAAAATTGCTTTATAAAACACTTAGAGCAAATATTTTTGTTTTTTATATATATATATATATTTGTAGTACGCGTAGTAGTATCTCTAGTATTTATTATTTTGTTTACGTTTACTATTATAATAATTATTAATTAATAAATTAATTTATATTTATTAATGTAAGATTTTATTATTATGCTCTAAAATAGACTCTCAGTCTATATTTTATACGTTATTTAATTTCACTAACCAGATCATTTAACTGTATGCTTATTATTATACTATAAATTTCATTAACGTTTCTTCTGTACGTGTAATTATCGTCGTTTCCTTCCTCTCAGCGTGCGACTCGTTAGATTTTGACGAGGTGGACTTTGATGAGCCGATGGAGCTGGGGACCGAGCAGCAGCAGCAGCAGGAAACGGCGGTTAAGGCGGAGACGGAGACGGAGGCGAAGCCCGGCGTTAAAATGGAGCCGAAAACCGAACCCGAGGACGAGGTGTTGATGTGAGCGTCCTTGTTCATTAGCGGCTGAATGAATGTGTACTGAATGTGCTCTGTGTGTGTGTGTGTGTGTGTGTGTGTGTGGCTGATGGACCTGGCTCTTTTCTTTTCTTTTTTTTTTCTGCAGATCAGGCATGATGGGCGACTCGTGCTGGGGGAAGATGGAGGAGGACGAGGTTGATGAATCTCCCGTGGAGGTGCAGGTGGACTCCAGTCAGCTGCCGATGGTGGAAGGAGCTGATGGAGAAACCGTGTTCCGCTTTTATTGGCTGGACGCTTTCGAGGATCAGTTCAACCGACCAGGTGAACCTCGTAATCGTTAACACGTCCGAGCTCTCTGTTCACCCCGTTGTTAAGTTTTGTTTTATTTTATTTTATTTATGGTCACGCTGGGAGGATAAGAAACTTCTGATCAGTAGAGATTGACTGTAAAAACCTGATGTGGTTCGTAGGTGTGGTGTATCTGTTCGGGAAGGTGTGGATTGAATCCGCTAAAGCCCACGTCAGCTGCTGCGTGGCCGTGAAAAACATCGAGAGGACGATGTACTTCTTGCCGAGAGAGCGCGTGAGTTCACGCACACACACACACACACACACACACACACACACACACAAAACCTATTTGGTCATTTTGATCGCTCAGGTATTTTCGAAGAGAAAAAAAAACAAAAAAAACATGGCCGCTTCCATGATCATCTTTTGTCAGGAACAAGCAGCTAACATTCCTCATCAGTGTTACAGATTTAACCAACAAATCTATCATTTGTTGATTGAATTGAAGCTAATATTTGTGTATATACGGTACAAGTCGTTTAAAGGTAAGAAGGAATTCCTGGAGGGTTGCGGAGACGTTTTTCTTTGCGTTCTCCTAGTCAGAGTTTGGAGTCGGAGAATGTTTTAGTCAAATCAAATCAAATGCAGCACGTGTCCTGACGTTATCCTGACTACAGACCGCACGTTGTCGTCCTTAACGCTCCTGCGACCGTTTAAAATAAAGATTCCCGCTTTGTTTTATTCTTTTGTATTAGACGTCAATCCAGATCCGTGTAAATATATGAAATGAAATGAAATGAAATTGCAAGCACACGTTTTTCCCACGTTTTATTATTTATTGTTTTCATGATTGATCATGTGTGTAACTGTTCTAATCGTGTATTGTTAAGCGTAAAATTAAAAAATGAATTCAAAAGTAGTGTATTGTGCACTGTTATTTTAAAAGTACTGCTATATGAACAAAAGTGCAATAACATTTGGTTTGCAAACACTTTAAACAGATGAGGTGCTTTTTACAGCAGTATTCCCTTTACATAGTAGCAGTTAAGAATTTTAATTTAAAATATTTCTTGTAAATCTCAACTTAAACGTTAATGTAGTCAAATTAAATATAAAAGCAAAGCTATCTGCCACTTCCAGTCTAGTGTGTTATAGAAAAACAAGTTACGCTCAGAGCCCCGATATATAACATTATAACACCTTCAGAGCAACAGCAAGTTAACGTTTATAAATGAACATGTCAGTGAAGAGATTTTAACTGAAAATGTCCATGTAAAAGTTCGGTACCGTTCTCCATTTTTCTGTTCCGGTTTTCCTGGTTCATGTGCGCGCTTCAGCGGTCTTAGCCCCGCCCCAAATGCTCTGATTGGTTGAGATGCGTGATGACGGACTTTCGAAATAAAGTAGTAATTTAAAAAATCTGCGTTAATGCACGATAAAATAATTGTCGGCGTTAATTAATTAATGCGTTAACTTGCCCAGTCCTAATATTTGTGTGTGTGTGTGTATGTGTATGTATGTATGTGTGTGTGTGTGTGTGTGTGTGTGTGTGTGTGGTGATTAGGATAGAATCAGCACCCTGGAAGCTTTCTTTTGAAATTTTATTCACGTTACGTATAAATAACTTTTCCCGATTTGTCTAACAGAAAGTGAACCTGGCGACTGGCGAGGAGACGGACGTTCCTGTCGGAATGATGGACGTCTACCAGGAGTTTAACAGCCTCTCGGAAAAATACAAAATAATGAAGTTCAAGTCCAAGGTAGGTTCCCGTTACATCGTCTTGCTCCTGCTGTTTTGTTTTGTTTTGTTTTTTTTAATTTAAAATTCACCTCGTGGTGTTTTCCTGCTCTGACAGAAAGTCGAGAAGAACTACGCCTTTGAGATTCCGGACGTTCCTACGCAGTGCGAGTACCTGGAAGTGCGATACTCTGTGAGTGGCGTCGCATGGCATTCGCGCGCGTGTATTTTTATTTAATGTCTATTTTTAATTTCTGCTCATTCCCCGGTTTTATTTGGCGCGTGTCCCGTAGGCCGAGATGCCCCAGCTGCCGTCCGATCTAAAAGGCTCCACCTTCTCGCATGTCTTTGGTACAAACACCTCCAGCTTGGAGCACTTCCTCCTCAGCAGGAAGATACGAGGACCCTGCTGGCTTGACGTTAAGACCCCTCGTGAGTCACGCATTTAGAAAACTTTAGAAAACGTTATGTGAGCGGAAAAAATATCAGTAATATCGATGATATGGTCTTTCCGTTCAGAGCTGTGCAGCCAGCCGATGAGCTGGTGCAAAGTGGAGGCCATTGCTCTGAGAAGCGACCTGATCTCAGTGATGAAGGACCTGCCTCCTCCTCCGCTCGTCGTCATGTCCATCAGCCTGAAGACCGTTCCCAACCCGAAGACCCACCACAATGAGGTGAGACACAGTTCTCTCTTTTCACGAGTTTTCTCCTTTCAGGTTCAGGTTGTAGATTTCGATCTCTTCCTGTTTTGTTTTGTGTTGCACAGATCGTGTCTCTGGCTGCTCTTATTCATTACAAGTTTCCTCTGGACAAGGCGCCTCCACGCATCCCGTATCAGACCCACTTCTGTGGTGAGTGACGCATTTTATTAAAAAATTCAAATAAAATAAAATAAAGTACAGACTGGGGTTGTATTTAAGGCTGAAAACAAACTGTAAAAATATATAATTGTTTGGAGAAAAAAATGCAGAAGTGAAAGGATTCAAAACTAAATTATGCTCATCCAGTCCCATGTAAAATAAATCCATTAATACATTAAAAAAATATAAAAAATATAAAAAGTTCATCATTTAACTAGCTTTTATAGTTGTCCTTAATTTATCCAGCATGTTTTTTTTTTTTTACATTAATTTAATACCATTTTTATGCTTTTTTTTTTTTCATAATTTTCATAATTTTGCCTTTACTTATTGTCACGTTTTCGTTTAATTATCAGGCTCCATTTTGATTTCTTTATCGAGCTGCACTTTAAATCAGTGAAGTGTTCTGTACTCTTAAAACAAGCAATTAGATTAGATCCGATCCACTAATCAGATTGGACGAGCGGCGTTCCGAGATCGCTCGGAGCGGCGTTCCGAGATGGGACATGTCACTGCGTGTATCGGAGCGCTTACGCGTTCTCTACGTAAAATTCCAAATCTAGCAATGGTTCATTACGCTGAAACGGTTCCTACACTTACTTACTTACTGTCAGTCAGTGCGTGCGTTACCGTGGCAACACGCAGCGCTCTATCCAGTTGTGGCTTCAAATATAAACAAATTATTTGGCCGTGTTTTGTCTGAAATGTCCGTTACTCGATATTACTTTTTGTTTATGGAACTTGTACGTATGAAAGTAATACGCGCTCGAGATCGTGCTGCTGTACCGCGGTTACCTGCGATTACCTGCGATTACCTGCGATTACCTGCGGCCTACAGCCGAATCGCACCTGCGCTGATATTCGCTACAGCAGCACTCTTGCTTAATCCTCTTAATCCTCGTTTGTTTGCTTTCCTGGTCACTGTGCGTGTGTTTTCATGTTTCAGTGGTGAGCAAACCCACAGACTGCATCTATCCGTACGACTTCAAGGACGCGGTTAAGAAGAAGGTGAGCTTTGTGTGACGCCGATCGGAGGAGTTTGTGTGCACGTGCACAATCGTAAGACGCTTTACGAACACGCTGTCTCTGTGTTTTGTTTTTATTTTTTTCGCTCAGAATGGGATTGTAGAGATTGCAGCGACAGAACGCACTCTTTTGGGCTTCTTCTTGGCCAAGCTGCACAAGATCGATCCTGACGTTTTGGTGGTGAGTGAAAATCGTGAATTATGTTTTACGAAGTTCTGGTCGCGGTTCTGGTGGTATCCTGACCTTTGATCGACTCTGTTAGGGTCACGACATCTTGGGCTTTGACCTGGAAGTGCTGCTGCAGAGAATCAACATGTGCAAGGTGCCATTCTGGTCCAAAATAGGGCGGCTGAGGCGGGCCAACATGCCCAAACTCGGGGTGAGCGAATCGTCATTACGAGTATAAGCGTAGCGTGTGGTGTTTATTGGACGTGCGGTAACACGGAGCTGATTCTGAACCGTTCCTCTCAGGGCCGAGGTGGATTCGCGGAGAAGAGCGCCGCCTGTGGCCGTCTCGTGTGTGACGTCGAGATCTCCGCTAAGGAGCTGATTCGCTGTAAGAGTTACCACCTGACCGAGCTGGCAGCGCAGATCCTGAAGACGGAGCGAGCCGTGGTGCCTCCTGAGAACATCAGGAACTTCTACAGGTTGAATGGACGCGCAGCCTATTAATTTGGCTAAATTTTTATTCATATTAACGTGATGCTAATTTGAGTTTACACTCTTTCAGTGACTCTCCTCACCTGCTCTACCTGTTGGAACTCACCTGGATGGACGCCAAGCTCATTCTGCAGATCATGTGTGAGCTCAACGTGCTTCCTCTGGCGCTTCAGATCACCAACATCGCCGGCAACGTCCTGGTGAGCTTCGGCCACTGATCTATACACTCTTACACACACACTATATTATTGTGTGTGTGTGTGTGTGTGTGTTAAATCCACACTGCTGTGTTTTAAAGTCTCGGACGCTGATGGGCGGACGCTCGGAGAGGAACGAGTACCTGCTGCTTCACGCCTTCCACGAGAAGAACTACATCGTTCCAGACAAGCAGTTCATGAAGAAACATCAACATGAACCTGTACGGAGCTTGTAGATTTTTATTTTTTTATTTATTTTTTTTTTTTACTTCCTGTGATTTCTGGTTTTAATCTTTTTTAATCTTTGGGGATTAGGGTGAGGATGATGATGTAGATGCAGGGAAGAGCAAGTCTGGGAAGGTGAGGAAGAAGGCTGCGTATGCTGGAGGTCTGGTCCTGGAACCTAAAATTGGTAAGTGTTCAGTCAGTGTGTGTGTGTGTGTGTGTGTGTGTGTGTGTGTGTGTGTGTGTGTGTGTGTGTGTGTGTGTGTGTGTTAAATCTTTATTTGTTTCCTCCAGGTTTTTATGATAAGTTCATTCTGCTGCTGGACTTCAACAGTCTGTATCCATCCATCATCCAGGAGTTTAACATCTGCTTCACTACGGTTCAGCGAGAGGCGTCCAGCTCACGCAAAAAGACTGAGGTGTGTGTGTGTGTGTGTGTGTGTGTGTGTGTGTGTGTGTGTGGAGTAAATGTGGACACTAGGTTCTTCGACAGCTCTGTTAAATTCGCAAATCTGAAGCTGTTGATTTATTTTCTGTAGCAACACGGACTGTAGTTCCTGCCGTATTAATGCGCTTATTCTAATACGTTATCGTTTCTATAGTAACGGCTCATTCACGGGGACTTGTACAGTCGACGCTCTGAGTAATCTAATCTAATCTAATCTAATAATATGCAGATTTTTAAAAAAATGTGCCGTTATTTAACAAAGAAACCCATACATATAATTGGTGGAGTTTTCTGTAAGACGACGTTTATTTAATTCCTTATTTATGGAAGGAGTCTCCAGTGTCAGAGATAAAGCTGTAAATTCGTTGTTGTCGTAAAGTTTTCTGTAAGGAGATGTTTACGTAACATGTATGGAAGGAGTCTCCAGTGTCAGCGCTTTGTACCAGTCAGAGGTAAAGCTGTAACTTTAAGTTTTCGACGTCTTCAGGACAGAGGAGGAGTTTACGTGTTTACGCTTCTTTGCGTTTTCTCGCTAATATGACGAGCTGCGATTAATAATTTTTTTTCTTAACTTCGAGAGAGAAAATAAAGAGCGGCTGGTGAGGGAACGAGTGTTTATAGCTGCTATAACATAAGTGAGAACAGGAACTAACTTGTCTCATGGATGTCCTATAACATCAAATGTACCTAAAAATGGATAATAGTTGTGGTCTATGAGGAGTAAAACACTTGGGAATGTGCTGTTATAGGAAAATAATCAACGTTATAGTAGCAACACGAACTCCGCTTCATCACTTTACACCATTTGTGTGTAATTCCTTACTTAGCGTAGATTTGTGTCTTAATGCTTCAAAATCGAAACCCGGTTTCCGTGTCGACGAAGCAGGACGATGACGCGGATGAGATTCCGGAGCTTCCGGACCCGGATCTGGAGATGGGCGTTCTTCCGAAGGAGATCCGTAAGCTGGTGGAGCGCAGGCGGCAGGTCAAACAGCTGATGAAGCAGCCTGATCTGAACCCTGACCTTTACCTGCAGGTCAGCGCACGCGGCTTTACGTCCACTTGAATGTTCTTATTGTTTGATTTTTATTATTTTTAATAATAAAATGATTTCTTCTTTTTTTTTGTGCAGTATGATATCAGACAGAAGGCTCTGAAACTCACCGCTAACAGCATGTACGGGTGTCTGGGCTTCTCCTACAGCCGCTTCTACGCCAAACCTCTGGCTGCTCTGGTCACACACAAAGGTAGAGAGGTGAGTAACACTTCCTGATACACACACACACACACACACACACACACACACACACACTCTTGACTTAATTCCATTTCAGTTAATTTAGAAAACACCTCAATGCTGTGACTTCCACGAAACTTAAGTAATTTATTTTATTTTATTTCAAACACACTTCGATGCTGACTTCCATACGCATATTTAATTTAATGTTTTTAAGCTTTTACATATATATTTTATTTATTTATGGCTGTAAAATATATAAATACTTTTTTTTTTTATGTTTTATATTGAGTTTATCAATTACTGCAAATTAGGAGTTCAATTATATTTGAGGTGTCAGTGGAAAAAATATTAAGGATCCCTGTAGATAACAGATTCTTGGATGAGTGTGTGTGTGTGTGTGTGTGAGTGTGTGTGTGTGTGTGTGTTAGTCTAAGTGTAAATACATCCACAATAGTCTAAGTGTAAATACATACGCAAAATACACCCAGAAATACTTTCTTAAATGTACCAATTTGACTGAGATGAAACTTTATTGCCCTTCATCTCCATTTCTCGCACTGAGCCAGAAGGGGGCAGCACAAACCCAGCTTTCCACCACGTTCACCTGTTTCACGCAGTACGATCCCGTCCTCCCTCCTCCTCCGTCTCCCGCCTCCTTTTGTGTATTAAGCGTTAACAAACCGTTTGACGCCCTCTTGTGCTTTTTATACCTTCAACCTTTCATCAGCTCTCCGCTCTCACGTTCGCGGGCCTGAGCGCCGAACGCTACGCACGTATTCATGTTCAGTAACGAGAGATATTATTTCTTACAGCCATAAAAGTTCTGCGTCTGTGTTCCTGGTGTGTGCAGGATTCTTAACACACTCTCACACTCTCTCTCTCTCTCTCTTTCTCTTTCTCTTTCACAAACACACACACACACACATTAGTCATTTTAAAGGCGCTGTAGTAGTGAGTGTTAGGAATAGTCGACCTGCGCGGCGTGAGATAAAGTCGGCCGGTGTTGAGCCACTTTGTTCATGCTAATACACAGCTCTCAGTCTGGCTCCATGGCGCAAATTACTCTAATTACTCCCATTATGATATTCGCTCACTGCTGTCAGCTGCTGTAGTGTGCTTTTTTTCTTCCTCCCTCTCTCCCTCTCTCCCTCTCTCCCTCTCTCTCTCTCTCTCTCTCTCTCGTTCGTTTTTGGTCTGCCAACTAAACTATATTCATCTGAAATGAATGAGAATGATGGTGGTAAGAGATTTGGCATCTGGCATACCTCTGCGTTTTTACCCCATGACGTGACTCGAATCGTAACATAACGTCTGCATTCGTGTGAAGATTTATTGATGTGGAGTGAGATTTGGCCCTCGCACCCTCGTCAAGAGCACGCAGCCTGGATTTCCTGGGATTTCTAACGACGCTCTCACACACACAGCGTGTACTGCGTTTGAACGGAACCCGGGTGTGTTCTCTTCATCCTCACTGCGGCTCTTTTAATAAAGACGAGATCACACACACACGCGCGCGGAAAACGCGCTCGGGTCCGATAGAGAGGTCGACCCGCTTCCAAATCAGCTCTAGTGAGAAAGCGATTCGACTCTGAATCGTCTCATCTGCAGGAAGTGAATCAAATATGTGATTTTTGGGTTGCAGAATATTTGAGGTAAAGGACAGAGCTGCAGAAATGTCCGATGAGACTAACAAAAAAAAAAAACTCAACTCTGGATGTGACACATAAAGCATATTAAGTTAGTTATTTCTATAATTATTGAACCATTTCTGTAGCATTTTTACGAGATCATCTTCAACCTTAGCCGTCTTTTTCTTTTCTTCCTTTCTTTTTATTTTGGTTTTTGTAATTTAATTATGCGTAATGTAAAAACCAAACCAAACTGCGCAACAAACCAAATGATCAACTTTTGCTCTGATTCAGTCTCGACAAACAGACTGATAGTTGGAAGGTCTGTAACTATAAGAGCAGCAGTTGCTAGTCATTTGCTTCGGTGTGTTTAGCATCATCTCTTAACCAGCTATTTATCAAGCTTTAAGGAGGTGAGGTTTAAAATAGTGTATATGAGCGAGGTTTATTATATGTGCATCAAATTACTTCTTTATTTATGTTTTTTTTTAGTAATGGGCGAATGGAATGTGTAAAATTCCCAGATCAATAAATGTGCTGCAAAACAGCACCATTAGATACCGCGAGTGCCTCTGGGTTGGGAATTGGAGTCATGACTGTTGTAACTAAGGTTGCGTCAATATTCTGCGCTTCTTATAATCACAAACGAGCTACACAGGGGCATGAGGAAGGAAAAGGGACAGATATTGACCCAGTTCCATGGTGCAGACGGAGCAGAAGTCCCCTCAAAGACAGAAAGGGAACAGCAAAGGAATACCGTGTGTGAAAAGCGGCCACTTCTGCCACAGTGGTGCACGTGGTGGTGTTGGTTCCTCACAGCTCTCGGGTTCATTTTAACATTTTGTTGTGTGTGGGTTTTCCAGTTTCCTCCCACTTCCCAAAAACATCCGTGTGTGTATTTTGTCGGATGGCATCCATCCAGTGTTTCTGGGATAAGCTCCAGATCCGTCGCAACCCTGATCAGGATAAAGTGCTTACTAAAGAGGAGTAGGATTTCATACTGAACGCTTCTAGAGAGTCAAATTTTATACGTAAGGAATAAAAATACTCTGTGTCACGCTGCTACAGGAAAATAATCACTGACCCAGTGGTGATGAAGCGGAGTTACTGTTACCACCCGGACGTTGATTATCTTCACTGTAACAGCACACCATGAAGTGTTTTATTCCTCTTATACTACGGCAATTTCTAACGAGTACGATTTGTTTATTTATTAAAATTTGACACATTATACTCTCTTTCTGCTTTTAGTCGCATTTAACGTACGTTTCAGTTGCGTCTTGCATCGTTCCCTCACCAGCCTCTCTCTTTTTCTCTCTCTCATGAAGTTAATAAGAAGAGAGAAACTGCAAAATGTAAACTCTTTAAGGTTTTTGATATATTCAGAGAAGTCACAGCTTTCCCTCTTACACTGGAGACTCCTTCCGTAAACGTTAAATAAATGTCTCCTTACAGAAAACTAACTATTAACATATCTATGATTTTTAAAAATCGGTTTATATGGAGCGTCCGCCGTACACGTCCCTTAGAATGAGCTGTTACCATAGAAACTGTAACCTATTCAAACGTTTGCAGCGGCACTACTGTCACAGCTGCTGTCCTAGAAAATTAATCAGCACCTTCTGACCAATCAGAATCCAGAATTCAGCAGCTCTGTGGTGTGACTTGCAATATTCATCGCATGCAGTAATGTTACGAGACGCTTTAGATGCTAAGGACAGCAATTCAGGAAGGTTGATGAGTCTTTCAATAAAATTGCTTCAGAATGCAATCGATGGTCTGGCTCTAAAGCGTTATGCATAAATAATAGCACCCTTGTGTCTGTCTATTGTTGCCATTTTAACTCCAAATCATATTAATTCAACATTGTAGGATGTTTAATTTTCCCATTTCTTAGAGAATTTATCATTCTGATTCTTTCTGTCGCTTGAGCATGGACGGTTTCTTCTTGAAGCACTACCGAAACACGTCACCAAGTGGAGACGGCGAGTAAAATTTACCCTTTGGATTAAGGAGGAGTTGGGAAGTCCCCCTTCTAGCTGTCCAGCCTGATCTCCTCCGGGTTTAGGGTTTTAACTAACGGAAGCGAGGAGTGACTCTGAGCACTCTGACCTTTCTGGAGAAACATTTGTTCTGTGGTGAACCCTGTGCTGGCTTGGCATGCAGAGTATGGCGCTGAACACGGCTTAGTGTTACATGTAGAGGGATCTGTTGTGATTGATGGGCCTCTGTTTTATTTCGGGACCTTTGTGCCGAGCCCTGGTGTGAAGTACGGGGCTATAGCTGAGCGGGCGGAGGGAGGAAGACGGGTTGGGGGGGTTTAATCGAGCGAGGTGGTCAGTCGCGGAGCTGCTGATGGTTGCGGAACGTCAGTGAGCTTGACCTCCGACCCGCTCTCGTCTTCCTTTAGCTCCAGTTTGGCGGAGTTAAAGAAGGGGAAAAACTAATCCTCGGTATCCCGTGCTGTAAAAACAGACGAGGCTCACCTGACCCGAGTTCAGCTGGTGCAGGAGATGTGGTCTAAGTAATCGCTGCTTCTCTGATCCTATACTCAGAACCACAAAGGTCATTTTTAACCTTTCCCGGAATAAAACGTAAGCGGTGACCCGCCTCCCCGGGGTTATTACTTCTGTCTTTAGTGGAGGATTTTCTCCTGATATTACTGGACTTAACAAATAGTCACGGGGCCACGGGACATTTTTGGATTTGATGATGACAGTCAGCCCATTGAGCTTTATTTAGTCCAGTGTGATGAGCCTGTTAAATTAATGTCTTCTCCATAACCTGTTAGGGGCTGTCTCATTCCTTTCAGATCACATTTGAAATTTAATTCCTTAAAAGCATTAAAAGTAGCACTGCATGTGTTTTAACTTGTAGACCATGGACGGGAAAATTAGTTGATTCAAATTAAAAGAAAATTGATGTAAAACACCAAAATGTTTTATTCTTCTTGTACCACAGCAATTTTCCGACAACTTCAAATTTTTTTTTTTAAATTTATTAAAGAACAAGAAGTCATCTCTCACCAGCCTCTTCTCACCTCTCTTCTTTTCTTTCTCTTGAACTTACCGAGAAACCGCAAAATCCTTAAGCCTTTTCCGTGTCAGAAAATTCAAAGTTACAGCTTTACCTCTGACTGTTACAAAGCGCTGACACTGGAGACTCCTTCCATAAACATTAAATAAACATCTCCTTACGGAAAACCTCACCATTATGAGTCGCAGATCATGTGGAGCATCCGCTATATAAAGCCCTGTGCGGGTTGTTACTATGGAAACCATAACCAATTAGAACAAGCTGAATCCCAAATGGCTTTTTGTTTACTGTATATGCTCACTACATAGGGTACTATAAACCTTATATAGATCGCTAGATCACGTTTGAGATTCAACTCCATGTATATCGATGTGTACAGAGCCGAAATGTTTAGGAAACACTCATAAATTCATCCAGGCATTTCACACGCGACCTCTCCGTCTCTCGTTCTCACCTCCAGCGGGTTTAACGCTCATCGTAAAAGTGTCCCGTGTCTTGAATCACGGCGTCAGTTTGAATTACAATAGACTTGTCAGCGGTGTGACGCGAGGGAGCAACAGGATCTTGGTCAAACTGGTTGAAATCGGTCTAATTGTCTCGAACAGTGGCTTAATTTTCTAAAGAGCGAGCTGGGGTTTTTCTCTGATACTGATACACCTGACTATAAAAGGTGTGAAAGATCTCATCGGCCTGCATGCGCTGGGGCGTCTCGCTCTCCTTTTGTCCTGATAAAAGGGTTTATTGGAGGTGAATGAGCGAATAATACGGCAGAGCCGGGTGTGGGTGTGGTGCCGTGCTCCAGGCCCTGGTGGGAATCCAATGCAATAACTTTAGCACGCTGATTACTGTGGAAGCAGTAAATTTTGTTTACGAGCCCAAAGACAGGTTTTTTTAATCATTTATCCAACAATAAATATTCTTCTGTTAATGTTTCCATTAATCCAGGTGAGACAGAATTTAATCCAGGTACACACCTGACAACAGTTATGCATTTCCTGGCGACAAATACAGCAAATGATCCAATCGACGTGTGACTCTGGAATGATTGACAGTTGCTCTCTTTTTCATGTTACAGAAAAAAGCGTGAACTCCTTACACAGCGCTGACACTGGAGACTCCTTCCGTAAATGTTAATTAAATAAACAGAAAACGTGACCATATCAACAGTCTTTTTAATCTGTTCATGTGGAGAATCCACAGTACGAGTCCCTGTGAATGAAAGGTTACTATAGAAACGATAAAGCGTTAGAACGAGCGCATTAATATAAACGATACGAGACGTATCCTGATAAACTTTACATTATATTACATGTATTTTGTAATGACAACAAATCGAACCACTGCTTTATCGATATGTTGTACAGTAGAGAAAAAAAAGTAGATTTATAATATAAAGATTACTTTTTCATGGCAACGTTATTAATATGGAAAGATTATTTGACGGTAAATGATTAAATAACAAATTTGTCTCGTCAGCGCTCCTACTGTCGTCAGATATCCACCTGAAACGCACGAGCTCGTCACACTTACCAATTTAACTGTAGATCAGAAAACAGTCATGATTTTATTTTATATATTTCCTCATCCATCCATCCATCCAGAATTAATTTCTTGTTACAGCACGACACACGACGTGCTTCTGAATCGCTTTAGACGCGAGTGCGACTCACATCAAGCGCAGCACACAGGAGTTGATTTTAACCCGCGGTTCAGAGCGTGGTCGAGTCAGAGGCGATGGAAACCGGAGTGCGCGTATATACGGTGGTTTACGGTAAAAACCTTCAGATGGTTACGCTACGGATCTGCTGCGAATTCTGGACAAGATGAAAATGTTGAGCGGTACTGTACTACAATTTTTTTTTTTTATAAATTCACGTGGACCGAATGAAACGAGGCTGTAGGTCTTGAGTTTGACACGTGAACCAAAACGCTTCCTTCTTATTCGTTTAACTTTTCGGAGGCAGTGAGGTTCCCACTCGCTAACTTCATGCTGCTAATTCTACTAGCCTGTAAGAAGAGGTAGAGCTCGTAATGACTAATACGCGGAGATAGAGAAGAGAAATCCGTCTCTCTAGTGTTTTTTTATCACAGTATTTGAGATAACGATAACGATATTCTATCTCATGCCCGGAAAGTGTACTGAGGAATACTCCTCGTCATCCCTCTTCTGGATTTGCAGATCTTCAAGTATCTTTTATTTTATCTTTTATTATTTACAATTTTTTTTTTTATCTCTGGCTCACGTGCTGGAACGGGATCTGATCTGATTAATATGTTTGTCTTGGGCTGGAGAGGTTTTGCATCAGGGGAATGCGGTGCTCTTTTGTGTGATATTTTTATACGCAGGCTTGGGTTCTCCGATTCTCCGTAACCTTCGGCTCTGGGGTGCCAGCTTGTGATTTCAGGCGGTTGTATTAAATCAGAGACGGGATTTGCGTGGATATTTGACACCTCAGGTTCCATGAGAGCAGTACTCTGGAATCTGGCTCATATAACTTTAACTCGGGGGTGTGTGTGTGTGTGTGTGTGTGTTTGTGTGTGTGTGTGTGTGTGTGTGTGTGTGTCTTTATGTGTTTGTGTGTGCTTGTAGATCTAGATATGTGACCAAAACCATGCATATCTGTGTGTGTATTGTGTATATTTTAAAACATCTACTAGTTAACTTCATGTGTATGTGTGTGTGTGTGTGTGTGTGTGTGTGTGTGTGTAGGATAGAGAGATGACAGCAGCAGCTATAGATCACCCTGACAGTTCAGTGTGTCTCTGGCTATTTCAAGCGAGCGACTGTCATCCTCAAAATGCTTTTCAGCAGCCTGCTTTTCAAAACAATCGTCACTAGATACTTTCTTTTACAAGGTTTTTCATGGCCCACTGGGGATTAAAATGCCTGCTGCTGTGATGTGGCGTGTGGACCTGCGGGTCTCAGAACGAGCGCGGCCGTAACACACTCGGGTCGCGCTGGTTTACGGGCCGGTTGCGGTTTACATGAATGTCAGATGTGTTGCTTAGGTTCTTGTCTATCAAATCCCAAGCTTGCAGACGAGAAAACAACATTTTATAGCTAGTTAGTGTCAAATAATATAATGCTCTACCCGTGAGGCCTGGGTGATGTGATGATGTAATATTTATATCCTGGTAACTTCTGTAACGATACACTAACAGGTGCTGACTGTAATTCAAATCACAGGTTTATGTTAATACGTCATCGTTTCTATAGTCGCAGCTCGTTCGCAGGGACGTGTACGGCGTGTGTAATAGCTGATATGATGAAGTTTTCTGTAAGGAGACGTTTATTTAACTCGTTAATTAATGGAAGGAGTCTCCAGTGTCAGCGCTTTGTAACACTCAGAGGTGAAGCTGTAACTTTAAGTTTTCCGACATCATCAGGAAAGAGGAGTTTACGCTTCTTTGACGTTTCTCGGTAACGTGAGTAACAAGCTGCGTTTTTTTTGTATTAATAACTTCAAGAGAGAGAGAAAAAGAGAGGCTGGTTACTGTTTATAGCTGCTGTAACATAAGTGACAACAGGAACTAACTTGGTTCATGGACATTCCACAATATTAAAGTGTTGTTTAATGAATTAGAAATTGTAACAGTTGGGAAATTGCTGAGGTATAAGAGGAATAAAACACTTGCAGATGTGCTGTTATGGGAAAATAATCAACTTGAGTATAAGAGTGTAACAGTAGCAGTAAGGGTTTCAAAGCGTGGGTTTGTTTGAGTGACTTTAAACCTCTGTGTGTGGTGATCGGTCAGTCAGCCAAGAACAAACGTGAGCCGAAGACGATCCTCCCAGCCTGCTGCACATTACAGCCTCTGATTCACCGACCTGTTTAATTACACACTGCATAAAGACCGGCTCCGAGCTGAGCACCATCCTCAACTCCGTCTTAAAGGGATAGTCGGCTTTGGGAAGGATTTGTAATATTACCTCATCTTGTGTGTGTGTGTGTGTGGGGGGAAAAACCTTTTTAGCATTCGTTATCAGGCGTTCGTGAATGTCAGAGAGACAATGTGTGACAAATTAAATGCTTTTGCAAAATGAAATGAATTATTGTGTTCGAAGTCTATTAGCTGAACAATTGTAATATTTGTAATCAACATGAAGTTAAAAAAAAAATCCTAATGTTTAGACGTTTTCCCATCAGAACCATCAATCATACAAGGATTAAATTGTTTCCAAACCCAAACCCTTAACAAAATCCCTGTCTTTCTGTCGCTCAGTGTTGTGAGTGTGTAAGGCCGCATTTGGTGCAGACGTATCTCCGGCTCGGAGGAGGTTTCACCCCCAGCCGTGCGGTGTTTAGTTAGACTTGGATGTTTTGGAGAGGTATGTGTTTAAAGATGAGCTCCCACCCTGCCCCCTTGGTCATTCCTGAGCCATGGTCAAACGACTTGTCTTTCACCAGCGTTGTCCTCCTGCTTCTCAGGCTGTCCCTGCTGTCATAACACACTGACATGGACGGGGTTATGGAAAACCCGCCGCACATACCCAAACTCATCACTGTGCACGCATGCACGCTTTCTCGAAATGAGCGTCTGATGAATGAGTACGAGCGAAATATTAGTGTGTGTTTCTGGTGAGGAAGTTTCTTCTAATGATCTCCTCGGTGTGGAGATGGATTCTTCCGCTGACATAACAAGGAGGGATGAGTCGTTAATAATAAAAAAAAAAACAGCTCAGCTCTGTTGCGAACTAATGAGCCCCTCTCTCTCTCTCTCTCTCTCTCTCTCTCTTTTTCTTTCTCTCTCTCTGTGTGTGTGTGTGTGTGTGTGTGTGTGTGTTTTGCGGGTGACCTTGGCTGTATTTGCTAATGCGCAGGGCTGTTCTGTAATTACTCAAATCTGACCCCTTGCTTCCCCCCATGAGGCATTTGGCACCTCATAAAGCGCGCTTAAGGCCGCTCCAGTTTCAAGGAGTGGAGCCCGTACGCTCTGAAATAGCACCGTCCTTGTCCATGACGAGGATGTGGATGCGTTGTGTGTGTGTGTGTGTGTGTGTGTGTGTGTGTGTGTGTGTGTGTGTGTGTGTGTGTGTGTGTGTTAAGCATGGCTGGCGGCGGCTTGTTCGATTGCTGTTGACAGGCTGCAGTATGACACCCTCCTCTTTTTGCTCTGTCCGGCTTTAGATTATTGCCCCCATCTCCACCTGTCAGAGTCTCTCTCGCGTAGAGGTCACCCCTCACGCCTCCTGTGTGTGAATCACACCGAAATTCACGGCTCCTTAAATAGTGACGGGCATCTGGAGTCGTTTTGTCGTTACACACTCAAACACCGAACACAACGGTTGCTGTGACAAGTGCGTTTTAATTTATTTACCTGTCAGAAGGTGCTGATTTAATTTTCTGTAACGTAACTATAAACGGATAAAATGTACGACTGCCTTGTCTAATCATTAAAAATGGTAATGGTTGGCAAATTTGCTGTGGTGTAAGAGGAATAAAACATTTCAGGACGTGCTCTCGGAGTGGTAACGGTACCACCGTTGATTATTTTCCTATAACAGCATGACACGCATTGTTTTATTCCTTATTTACGTAAAAAAACGATTTAATCCGAATATATCTCTCTCAACTCGTACAGAAAGTATTGGCGCCCCGCCGTCTTTTCTGACTGCATTCGCGTGTGTGAATTTTAAGTGCTGTTCAACTAAACTAAACTCATGCCTGTCACTACGCTTAAAATTTTTTTTTCTCTGTCTGTCTCTCATTTTAGCACTTTTTATTCTATTCTCTCTTTCTTCTGTTCTCTCTCTCTCTTGGTTTTTTGTTCCATGACAGCTGCAGCTGACGTAGGTCCCAATCTACAGCTGGACACCCCTCCTACTCTTATTATTTTTTTTTTTTTCTTTTTTCCTCTTTCCCTCTTTCCCTCTCTCTCTCTCTCTCTCTCTCTCTCTGTGGCGCGCTCACTCTCTCCGTTATGCAGGCCACCGGTGATTAAGGCCATTAGGCGTTATTATGACTCGGCTGGTGTGTGGGTTTGGAGCCCCATTTCAGTGCAGCTAATAGCCCTCTTAGCCAATTATCCTCCATTTAAAAGCAAATCACCGAGGCTTTTTCTTTTCCCTATTGCTAAGTGTTGAATTACTGAATAGATTTGCTAATTAAATTCTTTGTGTGTTTGGCGTGTCACTATGCCTGCTGTTGAGAGAGTGTCCGTAATGTACGCCGGTTTCACAGTATTGTCTGTTTAACAGTCATTTTCTCTAGTGTGTGTGTGTGTGTGTGTGTGTGTGTGTGTGTGTGTGTGTATACAGTATAGTTATAGTTATAAAACGTATATATTTTAAGTGTGGGTCTGTGAGAAAGATCTTGATATATTTATCGTTCCTTTTCAGATCCTAATGCACACCAAAGACATGGTTCAGAAGGTGAGTTGAGAAGATTATCTGTAATTGCTTGTTACTGCGCTTGTGGCGATCGGCTCTGAGTGCGAACGTGTCGAACGTGTTAAACGTGTTCTTGTGCAGATGAATCTGGACGTGATTTACGGAGACACCGACTCCATCATGATCAACACCAACAGCTCCAACCTGGACGAGGTCTTCAAACTGGGCAACAAGGTAGCTGGAGAACCCCATCACCATGGTGAAGCGTGTTCATTTCAAGAGAGTGTGTGTGTGTGTGTGTGTGTGTGTGTGTGTGTGTGTGTGTGTGTGTGTGTGTGTGTGTGCGCGCGAGTGTCCTGCGATATTCCCGGCCAACGTTCAACCCCGTATCCACCGCCTCCCCCCACCAGGATAACAATCGGAGCTTACGGAAAATAAATGAGAAAAAATTTCACGTTTTAAATAGTAGTACTCAAATTTTTAAATGTTTATTAAATTTTAATTTAATGTTTATTTTTAATGTTAAAAGCAATAAATACTTGAAATTGAATATTTGAATCTTTTAGTCGGCTTACATCGGCCTACAGAAACACCTTTCTGTCTGTCTTTCTTTTTTTTTTTTTTTTTTTGGGCTAAATGGCTCTGTATAAACGTCTGCAATTCATGTTATACTTTTTTTTCCCCATATATTTGTAAAATATCTATGAATATTTTAGGTAAGAATCAACGGGACGTGCTGTTAAAGGAAAATAATCCGTGACTAGTTGGTATGACGTGACCCGATACGAATGATACGAAGCCCGGAGTTGATTATTTTCACATAACAGCATGTTCCTGAAGTGTTTTATTCCTCTGATACCACAGCAATTTGGTAAAAAGGGAGAAACCGCAAAGCGTAAACTCCTCTGTGGTCAAGATGTCGGAAAACTTCTGATCTTCATAGGTATTCCGTATGTATAGTGAGCATATATAATAATTATGAATCTTTTTCGAAAGGATAAAGATAAAAATAAATCCTTATATCACCGTGTTGCGTGTATATTATCAGAGCTAGAGCTAGTTGTATGATTACGCTGTGTGTGTGTGTGTGTGTTATTAGGTGAAGAGTGAGGTGAATAAACTGTACCGGCTGCTGGAGCTCGACATCGACGGCGTGTTTAAGTCCCTGCTGCTGCTGAAGAAGAAGAAGTACGCCGCTCTGATGGTGGAGCCGCAGGGAGACGGTCGCTACACCACCAAGCAGGAGCTGAAAGGCCTGGACATCGTGCGCAGGGACTGGTGCGACCTCGCCAAGGAGTGCGGCAAGTCAGTGCAGACGTCTCGGCTTGACTTTCACGCCTCACTCACAGTACACGCCTTTCACTTCTGTCACATTTCTTATTCATAAAAACATTTAAATTTGTTTGAGATGTTTAAATGCATGCGAGTGAGTAAACATCAGTAGCTAAAGCTGCTCCTTTAAAGGCAAAAATGTTCACTTTCTAAAGCGAAGAAATCTCCAAAGAGGCAAGAATTCATGATTTTATTACAAACTTGCATCTTTAAATTCATTTTTGTAATTTATTTACCCCTAGCCGTGTTTTCTTTCCACTTATTTCACATCTAACGCTTCTTAATCTTTCTTTATTAAGAGCGCAGGATGGTTGTAGACTGTCATAATTAGTCACATATTTATTATTAATAATAATGTTTCATATTTAATAATGTCTATTACTCTTTTACATCCGACCAAAGCAGATTAAATAAACTGACTTAATTTAGAAAAATGTATATATATAAGTAATTCTAAGTAACTTCTGGGAATTCTATCCATGAGAAATTGTTAAGAAAAAAAGCTTTTATAAAGTTTTTATACATTAAATTTTATTTAATTCATTTTTTGTTAATTAAATACACAGGCCAAACTTCAAAAACCTATAAAATCTGTTTTATTGATTATATTAGTGGGCTGTTGAGATTCAGCTTCAGAGTTAGAGCATCTTTATTAATTGGCTGATTAGAAATTAATAATTAGAAGTCATATTTATTTATTTATTTATTTATTTAATTCGAAAATTGATCGTTTTTCTTTAAAGCATGATAAATGATAGAGATTTTTGTTCCTATATCAAACAATCCAAAGGTCGTCATTAAGCCAAATGTTAGTCTCATTAAAATAGAAAATGCAGCTTTGGGTGTCGTTGTTGTCGTCGTTGTTGTCGTTGTTGTTGTTGTTGTATCTGATTTCTTTTTCGACGTCTTAGAAAGGAAATTCTAAACCTATTATCATGACAGGAGATAAATTGATTCTTAGTCGACTGTTTTTATTTTTATTTTCGTTCTCTTTGCACCAGTCCAGCTGGTAAAGAGCGTACAGTCTAATGTGTTCTGCTTGATTCTGCTCAACACAGCGCCAGTGTTTAATTAACTGCCCACGCAAGCTGCTGAAACGAAGACGGCAATTTGTAAAAGAGCTGTTAAAGCCGAGCCGATCAGCTTTCACTTCCCCTTACAGTCTCGTACAGACTAATGCGAGGGAGCTAACACGTGCCTGATCAGCATGAGG
This sequence comes from Pangasianodon hypophthalmus, assembly GCF_027358585.1. Lineage (NCBI taxonomy): Eukaryota > Metazoa > Chordata > Actinopteri > Siluriformes > Pangasiidae > Pangasianodon > Pangasianodon hypophthalmus. Next base: position 19,717,913 of record NC_069731.1, on the reverse strand, counting down.
GATAGATTTCACAGTTCTTTCACGTTTAGTTGTACGTTTTTCACGTCAGCTGGTATGAAATTCTTCCTACTGATTAGCCAGTACGAGTCTTAATTGCTCGTTAGCGTGTCGTCAGCATGGCCAGGTAACGTACAGGTACGTGCCTCTCAGAATGGAGTCTGGGGTCTCCCAGGGGTCTGTGATTAACTGGTCACGTGTTTAATCCGAATTTAAGTGTGAACGCTGACAAAATAAAACAGCGGAAATAAAAAAAATTCTAATATTTTTATACACATTTAAATAATGTGCTTCGTGTTTGAGTAGTTTAGTGACATCCATAAAATAATCCTGTGCTGAAAATGTTTCTTTTATTGTAAAATATACGATTTTTTTATTTATGTTTATTTATTTATTCTTTAATTTTTATTTCTTCACTTTTTATTTCTTTTTTTCGTTTTTTTTATAAAAAATTCCTGTTTTGTTCTCTTTCCTTTCCTTTCTTTCTCTTCTATTTCTTTCTCTTTCTGTCTCCCTTTCTCTTTCTTTCTTTCTTTCTTTTTCTTTCTTTCCTTTAAACTCTATTTCTCTCTCTTTCTGTCTCCCTTTCTCTTTCTTTCTTTTCTTTATACTCTGTTTCTCTCTCTTTCTGTCTCCCTTTCTCTTTCTTTCTTTCTTTCTTTCTTTCTATCTTTCTTTCTTTTTCTTTCTTTCTTTCTTTCTTTTATACTCTTTCTCTCTTTCTGTCTCCCTTTCTCTTTCTTTCTTTCCTTTATACCCTATTTCTTTCTATCTGTCTCCCTTTTTATTTCTTTCTTCAGCCACATTTTTCCTCTTACTCACTTTATTCCATTCTTGCTTTCATTCTTACTCTTTCATTGCCTTCTTTCTTTCTTTCTTTCTTTCTTTCTTTCCTTTAACCACAATTTTTCCTCTTGCTCTTTCGCTTTTTTCCATTTTTTCTTTCATTCCTTTGTTAATTTTCTTTCTTTCTTTTTTTGACCTCATTTTTCCTCTCACTCGTGTTTGTCCGCTTTGCTTTCATTCTTTCTTTTTCTCTCTCTCTTTCTTTCAATCTATCTATATTTATATCTCCCTCACCCTCTCTTTCTCTATCGCTCTTTCTTCAGTTTAGAGAATCTGTCCATTCTTGAATCCAGAAGCTCTTCAGCATGTCGCCATTTTTGGAGACAATCGTCTGAGTGTAATTCAGTGTAATGAGCTCAACCTGCGCAAAATATTCCTCCTCCTGCGCTAAGAGTTCTTATAAGTGAATTTCTTCATTCAGTCTTTATCCTTAGATTGTTCAGCTCTCACTCTGGCTCTTCCTTCTCCTCTTCAGCTACGTGATTGGTCAGATTTTGTCGGACCAGAACCGGGACACGATCCTGGAGAACATCCAGCAGCATCTGATCGAGGTTGGTGAGAAGGTGGCCAACGGCAGCGTCCCTCTCAACATGTTCGAGATCCACAAGGTGACGCACGTTTAGCCGCGAGCTCACACGCGACGAAAGCGTTACACGTGACTGATATTTAACATCGTACGTACGTGTGTGTGTGTGTGTGTGTGTGTGTGTGTGTGTGTGTGTGTGTGTAGGCCCTGACGAAGGACCCTCAGGACTACCCGGATAAGAAGAGTCTCCCTCATGTGCATGTGGCTCTGTGGATCAACTCTCAAGGAGGCCGGAAGGTCAAAGCAGGAGACACCGTGTCCTACATCATCTGTCAGGTAGACATCCGGCATTTTCTAAACATCTAAAAAAAATCTACATTTCTGTTTTAAAAACTTTTTTTATTCTCTATTTTTTGGGTTGCAAGGACGGCTCGAATCTGGCAGCCAGCCAAAGAGCGTACGCTCCAGAGCAGCTCCAGAAGCAGCCGGGTCTGAGCCTGGACACGCAGTACTACCTCTCGCAGCAGGTTCACCCCGTGGTGGGGCGAATCTGTGAGCCCATCGAGGGCATCGATGCCGTCCTGATCGCCACCTGGCTCGGTGAGAGTTCCTCCAACATCCCTTTTGCTTAAAATTTTTATTTTTTTAATAGTACTGTTAACAGGAATCGGTCCGATACAGCGTTCATTTCCAAGGGCTTCAAAACCAGCATCCGGTACGAGCTGATACTCTGCGCCGTAATCCTGGTGTACGTCAACGAAGAGACGACGTAATTCACGATTAGTACTCGGAGCAGAGCAAAATCGCTGTTCTGTGCTCTGTGAAAATATTAAGCGCCAGCTAACGCCATCCAAATAGGGCTTTAAAAGTATTCTGAGCACGTCTTATTGAGTATTTGGCTTCACACACACCTCACTGTAGTCTAATAACTAAACACAGTGATGCTCAGTGTGGTGGTGTTTGTGTCAAATCTCTTACAAATGAAGTTACTGAACCTCATCTGGTAAAACTAGTCCAGCTCAGATAGTGTCACTTAACACACACACACACACACACACACACACACACGTAACACACATAACACACACACACACATATACACGTAACACATACAGAAGTAAAGTACATTCTGTCTGAAGGTCTTCTGCCTTTCAGGTCGTTGAAATGTCAAGTAGTTGTAAGTCAAGGCTACTGGACTTGTGCTTTAATCCTCATGACATTTCCCCTCTAATCCACTCAGCTTCATTAAGTTTTGTGTGTCTGTGCAGGTATTTCTCTCATCATGGGGACTGAATGTCTGTGAACTGGTTTGTGTTGTGTATTTCTTTACAACTGAGAAAAACTGAAACTGCTAGTTTTAGGTTTAGAGTTGCACTAAATCCTAAAATGGTTCTGTGTAAGGGTGAGGTGATATGACGTGTGTGTGTGTGTGTGTGTGTGTGTGTGTGTGTGTGTGTGAATATCTCTAGGCCCCACACAAAGTCAAAAAGTAAAACAAAACATTGTACTACAGCAGTATGCTTTATAAAGTATGAAAAATGTAGCGCGCGGACACACACACACACACACACACACACACACACTCGAGCGTGGCAATACAGTGCATGTAGAACATGTGATGCAGTACATGTACAGTATTTAGATAGTGTGTTTATTTATGGTAGTAAATGCTAAATAGATTAATAATACACACATTTTATGCATTTATGACTCACTAAACTTTGCAGAACTCCAAAAAAAAAATATTCTCGTTTTAATTATTGATGGAAAACTCATGAATAATCAAACTCGCGAATGTGGAGGATCGACTGTAGACATGAACGATACTAGAAAGACATTTCTACGTTACACGATATGTATCACGATATATCGATTTAATAACAAACTTATTATAACACATTTAAGATTTAAAACAATAGAAAACTTTAACATCACATGAACTGTTATATGGTCGTGTTGCTCCACTGTAGAAATCAGAAAAGGTTCGAGGTAGAACCATTAATTGGGTGTGTATGCGGTACAAATTAGGGCTGGGCGATACGACGATAGAATATCGATATCGTGATATATTGTGTCACAATACACTTTCTTGAAATATCATCGGTATCGTGGTATATTTTCTTAATAAAATTTTTTTTAAAAATTACAAACTGACCCAAAGCACCAGATTTGATGATAAAATATTGTACGTGATCTTTAAAATTTTAAAATTTTTTCTCCTGTTTGTAATAAATAAAAATGTTATGTCTAAACGTAAATGTAAAAAAAAAAAAAGAGAAAGAAATATATTTCTGTAGACGTTAAATAAAGCATTGTCGGACAGTTTTGTTATTTTTAAAGCAACTCTGCCCTTTTTTTTTCTAAATATCGTGATGCATATCAGGTATCGTCGAAATGTCGCTGAGAATCGTGATGTGATATTTTTATCGTATCGCCCCAGCCGTACTTGGAACCTGTTCTGATAGAGAAACAGTCTTGTGTCGGGTTTTACGTAGATCCTTTAACGCTTACGTGAGGGACGACAGAAGACGGGAAGATTTCTGAATTCGCATTATTACGCTAGTCAGTGGAGAAACCGCGGACAGATAGTGATACGATACCGTGTGTGTGTGTGTGTGTGTGTGTGTGTGTGTGTGTGTTCTAGCTGTGTCCTGCTCTGTGTGTTTTAACCCTGGAGTGAGCTTGTACGCTGTGGATGTCTGCCTGCAGGTGGCAGCAGCTCCTGAGCCTCCACCTCCTCCTCCTTTAATCCCCGTAGCCTTGCAGTCGACACTTTATTTATTTACTCACTTATTCACTTAGCTAAATTACTCAGGGGGACGTCGGCTGTGTTTCCTCGCGCTCTAACGGCGTACGGTGTCACCTGGGAGGATGAAATGGATCTTCAGCTGCCATCTCTTAATGATATGATCATCTCAGCTGCTTATCTGAGCTTTATTTATTTATTTATTTATTTATAAATTTTTTATTTACACCCCTCCTCTTAGCAATATGTTTCTAGATTTTTTTTTTTTTTTTATCATCATCATCTTCATCTTCTCATACTTTAGTCTCACAGTCACACTTCTTCCAGTCGTCTTTTCCATCCTCTCTGTCTTTCACAACTCTTATTATTATTATTATTATTATTATTATTGTTATTGTTATTAGGAGAAGAAGAAACTGGGTGTAGTAAGAAATAAACCACTCCTCGTCATGCTGTTAAAGGAAAATAACTTTGACGTTCTTTATTTCCACGTCCTCAAGTGTTTTATTCCTCTTATACAACAACAATTTACCAATGAGTAGATTTTTCTTACTTAAACAATAACAAATATTTTTTTATCCGATTATAGTTGCATTTAATGTCGTGGAACGTCCGTGATGCAGGTTAGTTCCTGTTGTCACTTACGTTATAGCAGCTATAAACAGTCGTTTCTCTTTTCACTCTTTTCTCTCTCTCTTAAAGTTAATATGACAAAAGAAACGCAGCTTATCGTTGTTACCGAGAAACTGCAAAAAAGCGTAAAAACTCCTCTGTCCTGAAGATGTCGGAAAACTTCTATAAAAAAAGTTACAGAGCTCTGACACTGGAGACTCCTTCCGTGGTTGTTAAATAAACGTCTCCTTAGATGAAGAAAACTTCACCGTATGAGCGATTTGACGTGTCTGTTGTGAATGAGCTGTTACTATAGAAACGGTGACATATTAGAAGGAGCGCATTAATATAACGCTGTGATTTGTTTATGAATATTTGAATATTAAAACTAAATGTATAACATGGATTCTGAGACATTTTTATGTCTTGGATGATTTTGTGATTTTTCTTTACAAATGCTTCATTTATTTATTTATTTATTTATATAGATCCTTTGGAATATGTAATCATTATCATTATAAATGTGTGTTGAGACCGTGGTTTAGAACCTGGAACCCCGTGTGATAGGAGTGTGTGTGTGTGTGTGTGTGTGTGTGTGTGTCAGTGTTTAGCTCACATCTGTGTGTGTTTCAGGTCTGGACCCGGGGCAGTTCCGGGCGCAGCAGCGGCAGCAGCGAGAGGAGGAGTCGGACGGTTTCCTGGGCGTCCCGGCTCAGCTGACAGACGAAGAACGGTACCCGCGATTGCGAGAGGTTCTCCTTCACCTGTCCCGAGTGCGGCACGGAGAACATCTACGACAGCGTGTTTGAGGGAGCGGTGAGTCTCACGGTTCAAGGTCGTCTTTCCTCAAGGTCGTTCGTTACATAACGGGAGAAAAGGAGCTATTTTCAAGATTTGTTTATATTACGGAACCGAAGTATAATAATAATAACAATAATAACAGTTATAATAATAATAATAATTAGAGATGCACTGATACAGTTTGTTTAAAACCGTGTGCGTGTTCTTTGGTAACATTGATACCGAATTGCGTATTTTGCGTACGACATTTTATTTCACTCAGTTTAAATTTCGCAACTTTAAATAGCAGCAATGAAAAGCTCCCACGTGTGTGTTTATTCTCGTAGCCGACTAGACTCGTTCTTTATAGCATTAGCTAGCTGATTCTAAATGACGCGTATTAGCTAGCTACAGATCGAGTGAAGAGCGGGTTTTGTTTCACTCCGAGGGGAAAAAAGCGCTAATGTACATCTGTAAAGTAGTTTTTGTTTTCATTGCGTCAGTGATATCGGATATCGGATGATCGTCACGAATTTAACAGCCGTTATTTTTCACTCGCTTAGCGTCGAGTGTGGATAACTTGTCTCGCCTAGCTAGCGTTTTTTTCTGCGAGCGATGAACTTTGTGTAAGTTTTATCGACGCTGCAGTTCGTCCTCGTGCTTTGATTGGCGTCATTAATCGTGAAATACGTCCAAATCGCTGTCGTCTGTTTTAGCGTGTTTTAGCCTGAAGCCTGGATTACGTCACAGAGTATTAATAAATTTAAAAATGTATTTATTTTTTTTATTTTAAAAAATCTCAGACCTCCGGTCATGATGTCAGATACATTTGCAGTTCCTCTGACCTCATTTTGAGAACCAAGGTTCTAGATCAGACAGCAGACAGCATTTATATAAAGACTCCTCTCTTTATTTTTAGCTGTTGAGTAGGAGTGTATGTTTTTTTTTTTTTTTTTTTTCCTTCCTTTTCCTGCATAGCTGCAGAACAGCTGTCTTATTCAGTTAAGGGAGTGGAGTCTTATCTACGTCTAATTAAGAGTTAAAGGCAGCGGCGCGCAGCTTTCCCTCGTCTTTCTGCAATTCGTAAAAAAAAGTGACACGCACTCCCTCGCCGAACCGCGTCCTCCTGGCGTGTTGGAGAACTCGCACGCTTTCGCAAGGACCTCTGATGTAGACTAACACGGAGAAATAAAGCGTGTACGCATAGTTTACTTAGAACGTCCTCACTTTTCCGACTTTGATTTTCCCTCCCACACACACACACACACACACACACACACACACACACGCACGCACGGCTGCTCATGCCTCACTGATAAGCCCGTGTGATAATTAAGAGCGTGGTATTTCAGAGCATCTGTGTAGAGGGGGAATGAAAGAGGGGAAAAAAAAAAAAAGAGAGAGAGCGCAGGAGGAAAAGCCTTGACTCTCAGCCGAGCGGTCCGGCGAGAAGCTTTTTTCTTTCTTTCTTATCAGAAAGGAGGGAGGAGGAGAGCAGGAATGCAAACACACTCTCGCTGCCGCAGCCGGTACGAGAGAGCCGAAAGAGTATTTGCATAGAAGCACTGTTCCTCTCAAAGTGCTATCCAATGATGGGAGTAAACATCATAAACGGGCTAATGGCTCACAGAGACTACCGGTGGTCCGATCCAGCATGCGGCTGAACGCTTTCCTCCTGTCATAAAGCAAAGCGCTGGTCAAGTTTTTCGCCGGGGAGAGAAAGTTTCTGATATTTGAGTGTTCTAACGCATTAACGCTCCGTGCGTTTTGGCCTGTTTGAGATGTAATGGCTGTAGAAGACAGCTCGGGTAGGGGACAGGATGAAGGGGTGCTGTGTTTTCCACCCACTGTTTAATCCTCGCTGCTCTTGACAGGGCTGCTAAAAGCCCCGAATCAGACGAACGGCTTTGCACGGCTTTTCTTTCTTTCTTTCTTTCTTTCTTTCCTTTTTTTTTTTTTTAATATCAGAAAAAATGGTGGCTCACATTTTTTAAATAATTATTGCTCTTTCCGTACAAATAATTCTGTAGGAAAAAAACATTTGTTTATTTAAGTCTTTACTAACGATGTCTGCATCAGAATGAAACATGTCTACAGAATTTAAAACATATCTACATCAGAATGTAAAATAAATAAATAAATAGTATATATATGTATATGTGTGTGTGTGTGTGTGTGTGTGTGTGTGTATCTCTCAGGGGAGCGTGATGGAACCGAGTCTGAAGCGCTGCTGTCACGTCCCCTGTAACGCGAGCCCGCTTCATCACACGGTTCAAATCAGCAACAAACTGCTACTGGACATCCGGAGACACATCCGCAAGTACTACAGCGTGAGTATGAAGCGAGAACTCCTTTTTATCCATTTATAGTTACCTTTTATATATAGTTATTGAGGAACGTCTATGAAATGAGTCAGTTCCTGTTCTCAGTTACGTTATAGCAGATATAAACAGTCGTTCCCTCACCAACCTCTCTTTCTCTCTCTCTCTCTCTTTTTCTTTCTTTTTCTTCAAGTTAATAAGACCAAAAATTAATAATCGCAGCTTGTCATGTTACCGAGAAACCGCAAAGAGTAAACTCCTCTGTCCCGAAGATGTCGGAAAACTTAAAATCTGTTTATGTGGAACGTCAGAAGTACACGTCTCTGACGTATCCGAGCGAGCGCACTAATCATTTTAAACCTGTCAGAGCTGCTGTTATAGAAAATTAATCCTCACCTTCTGACCAATCAGAATCCGGAGTATTTATGAGGCATTTACTTATTATACCATCTACAAACAAATCAATCTTAATTTCAACTTCCTAACTAAAGTAAAATAACTGAGCTGTGTAGTTCCATGTCGTCTTAAATTTATCAGAATTCATTGATTTAAAGAAGATTGTAATATTTTGTTTCAGCCCGAGTGTGTATGCGCTGAAACATAACCCGAGGCAGGAAAAAAATTTCGTCGTAGAGACTGCTTGAAAAAAAATTAAGTTAAGAATTTAAGTGCAGTTTGCAGCTCTAAAAATATCAAGTGTATTATTTATTATTCTTAAGTGGATTAAGAGTAACGTCTTAGCGCCCAGTAGCTTCCATTTTTAACGTTAGATCACATATTTACACGTCATGTTGGTTATTTAATATTATTTAACCACCTAGTTAACCTGATGATAAAAGACTTTTAAACTGTTTACAAGCTTCTTGATTTAAGATGTAGTGACGCTAACGCCTCACTACCGGAAAATGTAATTAAGCTGATTTTTTTTCTAGCCCCAGAAATGTGCAATTATTAGATTTTCTTTTAAAAATTACATTTTATTAGTTTTTTTATGCATGATGTAACACACTCGGTACAAACAGAAGTTTGAAGAAGACAGGCGCAATACAAAAAAAGTGAGATTTAATGCACAACAAGATGGATAATTTAGAAGGGGGTCTAATATCATTCCTGCTTGGAAGTGATGATCTTAATAAAGTTCTCCCAGTTTTGCTAATGTTTTTTCGTATGAGTGAGCGGTTTAAATATTGATTCGGTCCACACTGTAAGTATCTGTCGCTCTGCCGTGACTCTACCTGCAGTAACGAGGGAAAAGTCGTCGTTTTTATTCTGAGGAATCTCAGTTTTATCTCCTAAAAGACATTCCCTTGGTGAAAAGTGGAAGGTCATGTTCCAACTCTCTCCCAAGATACTTCAACACAATTTCCCCAAAAACGCAGAATCTTTCTACACTCCCAGAGAGCGTGAATATATACGTTCTGGTTTCTTGTTTACATTTCCAGCGTTGTTTATTATTATTATTATTATTATTATTATTCAAACTACTCTAGCATGTAGTAATACCTGTGTTAAACCTTATACTGGATAAATTTACCTCTTACGTCCTTTATATACCTCTCATTGTTGAACAAAACTCTATTCCATGTATGATTATCAACGTCACTGTTAAGGTCTTTTCCCCAAATCAGTCTCAGATTTTTATCGTTCCTGTCGTCAATCTTTATCCACCTTTAATAAAAATTAGAGTCCTTGGTCTTTCGTAAAACTCTTCTAAAACATTCTCTTCTTGCGCACTGAGAGCTGGTGCCTCCAAACAACTTCTAATCTGTAAATATTTCCAAAAAAAAAAAAAATAAATCATCCCGGTCTGCAATTATTAGGTTACTCGAGTGCTGTAAATGCGTTGATTTATCCAATTTATTAGGAAGTTATTAGATTATTTTACACATCTCGATGCATTCATTTTGTCTCTGGTACCTGTTATTGTCTCTAAAATGACTTTCCTAGTCCTGTTAGTTATGTAAGCTTGCGTTCTTTTTACCAAAAAAAAAAATTTCCACGTTAGAGTCTGATTATCATGCAATATATATTGTCTTTAAAACTTCGTCGCCGTACCGAAAGGAGTAAGAGTCGGCATTTCATCGAGCAGAGCACCGTTTTAAATAAAACACGGTGTCGCGTATGCGCTGGAATTTGCAGGATTGTGGAATGAGGAATGAGAAGCTGACGTTTTTTTTTTTTTTTTTTTTTTTCCTTTCTCTGAATGTTCCATTAGCAGCCGTCATGTCTGAGGGTAAGAGTAGCAGGTAAAGAGAGAGAGAGAGAGAGAATGAAAGAATGAGAAAGTGAGAGTGAAAGTGAGCGTTGGATAAAGAGGGAAGGGAGGGAGGAGGTGGGTGGTGGAGTGGGGGAGAAGGTGGCGGTGGAGGTGGAGGTGGAGGGGTTCGTCCTCCTGCCGTGCCGTGCAGAAATCAATTAGTTGTGTGAATGTAGCCACCTCCCTGAGCGGGGCCCTGCGCCTGTGGCCCTCTTTGTCAGTAGGTGTGTAAACCAGCTGCTGGCTGTGAATGCTAACATCGCCTGTAAGCCCGGGGCCCACGCCGGCGTCCCTCCTCCCACCCCGAGAGCAATGAAGAGGGGTAATATTGTGTAATTAAGGATTCCTTTCAGCTGAGGGGAGAGCTCAAATAGAGCTGTTTGTTCGCCGAGATGGAGCGAAGAAAGCCGGGGCTGTGTAATGGAGTGGGGGCGACTTTAGAGGCTTTACATGGTTACAGATTGGAAGTCGGAGGTGTTTGTAGAGTTAGACGCGCAACACCAATACCAACACCAGCGGGGGCATTAATCACGGGGCGAAATTACTGCCGCGTCCACCTTTTCTACCCTGCCACCATTACCAATAAACCAGCGCTTTGGAGACAAAGCAAATACGCACTCCTGTCTACTTCTCTCTTCTCTGTTCTCTCTTCTTCTTCTTCTTCTTTTTTTTTTTTTCATCCATTCCCGGACTCCTTAGACGAAATGAGAGCCCCCGTCGTATTTACTCCCCATTCTAATGTGGGTTGCCATGGCGTTTAACAAATTATTGCAATTACGTTCGTCACACGGGTCGCCCTTGGTAACTGGCTGGGGAGAGAAGAAAATAAATAAATAAAAAAGAAAGAAAGGTGGTAGTGTGTGTTGGGGGGGGAATGTGTGTGTGTGATAATCCTGTTTTGAACAAAAGGTCAAATTGCTGAATAGAAAAGCCTTGATTAAGGCGAAGATGTACAAAGTGGACGCTTTTTTTTTTGCCCATTCAGCTGCTCTGTGGTGCCGAGGCCGCGGCCTGTAAGTACATCTGTTGATTACTGAAGTACAAAGCCCGTGCTAAGCCCGTTGTCTCGCAGCTCTTTCACACTCAGACGCCTGTAATCGCAGGTTTGTATAATATAATATAATATATGTAATATATGCAGCTCGATTCAGGTGGAGAGTGTGGAGTTGGAGGGTGTTTTTCTTTTTTTTTTTTTTTTTTTTTCTCCTGTCTGAATTTTTCTGTGTTAATTTTAACTTAATTTCTAAAAAACACAGAAAGAAAGAAGATTGTCCTTAAATGCGTTAGGATTGTAATGGAGAAGGAGGAGAGCAGAGACGAGCAAAGCGCAAAGCCTTTTTATTTTTTTTCCCTTTCCGCTGCCTTGCGCTGATTCATCGCCCTCAGGTTTTGCCCAGTGTTTGGTTAAATTATGTGGAACTCATTTGACGTCTGCAGAAGTGGCTGTATTCACTATGTCAGGTATCGACTGGTATAATTATGCAATTATGAGGCTTTATCCTGCCTCTCTCTCTTCAAGCCAGCGCTTAGTGTTTCAATTAGATGTTTTTTTTTTTTTTTTTTTTTTTTTCCATTTCTCCTGCTCCTTGATTTTTCACTTCCTTTTCTCCCCCCTCCCTCCCTTCTGTCTCGGTTACACAGGTTTCTGAAGGACTCCAGCTGGAAAGCGAACCCTTTCTTTGATTTGTGTATTTCTGTGTTTATCGCCACCTTCATAATATTGATGTGGATTGTTTTTGGGTTTTTTTTTTTTCTTTTCAACCAGTAGCTGTGTGAATTATTATTTCTTTTTTTGCATTGGTGCATATTTTTCAAAAAATCATCACCATCACTTTCAGGTGAACAATACTAATCTAAATACGCAGAATTCAGAAACGTGCTCGTATTTAAAGCTCTGCCATCGTCCCTTAAATGTAATATTCCTGATGCTAACTAGAAAGCAGGAATGCACCTCTGACTCTTTCCTGGCCCATGGGAACTGTTCTGTTGGTTTAGTCCTGGGCCTCCTCGAGCACAAAAGGGCCGTAGGGCAAACAGAGGGGTGATAACACCGTCGCTCTCTTTAAAATGAAAACCAAACAGCTCACATATGTCAGGATTCAATTACTCTCCCTTGGCTTTTTTTTTTTTTTTTTTTCTCCTCTTCTCTCAGCTTCGATTCCCGACGCTAATTATCCAAATAGCATCGGCCCACCACGCAAAAAAGGCCACCAGATGAGATTAATTGAAAAATCGAAACAAACTGTTGATTCTGATAAAGTTGTGAAGGTGTGAACAATGCCGGTGTGTTTGACGGTGCAGGTGAGTGATAAGACCCATCTTGGGCTTGAATACGGAGCTGATAAGGTTTAGAAAAGAGACCCTCCAGAACTAATCAGAGCTCAGGAAATGAGATCAAATTAACATCATTGGAGCAGGGGGAAGGTGCTTTCACATTCATCTCGGCTTTCTCATGTGTCTATTATTAGCGATAAAAGATACCAACATTGGATTGTATGTTTTGAATATTCGTTTTAAAGTTAAAGGAATACATTGACATGTTTCCTTGTGCTGACACAGGCAAAAAAAAATCTCCAAACTAATAGAATTATAAATGTCTATAAACATATAAAATACCCAAGTATAAAACACATATAAAATACAGATGTTCAACTGGAACAATAAGGGTCTAGAAAAGTCTAAAAACTGTTCTCATCTGAGGTTTCAGACTCTGGAGCGATGCTGTAAAAAGTAGTTCCGGTTACTTTACCCTTTGCTGAAGGTTTTGTGGTATTCATACGCCATCAGATCCACACAACTCCACTGGTTACTGATTCTTAACAAGTCATTCCAGATCGATTTTACAGTCAAATGACCTTACAGTGCTTCCACACTCTTACCAATCCTAGCTAGTGTCGGCTAATTAACCCTCCGAGCTCGTCCGCTCTCTAGATTAGATTTATTATTCTCAGTAATGCAGATGAAATAAAGAGTAGTGTAACTCTGAGGAGTTGATGAGGAGGTTGTTCGTCTTTGCGGTAGCTTCTCCGAGGTTAAAGTGAGACGTCACATCACGTAGCGGAGAACGTCCCCGAAATACAAACGCTAATTTGGCGTATTAGTAATGAAATATTTTACATTCAACATGTCATCATATTCTCTCGATAACAATTGTGTCCTCCATGTTTGATTTCCGTGCTTGCATCAGGAGGTTTGACTTGCGACTTCCTGTAGGAAGGCTGATGAGAAAAATGGAGGGTGAAAGCAGGCCTTTGCTCTTAGATCTTGATTTTTAAAGTTGTTTTTAAGGTTTAAAATGATTTTCCACTGTAAGGCGATTAAATAACTTTTCACTCTTCATGCATTGCCAGATTAAAGAGGCTAAGTGCTAACATCTAACTCTAATCTTAGCGCTGGACATTGAGTATAACGAGCAGGTTGCAGGTTCCTACTGAGAGTAATAACGCTCATCTGATCACTAACATTACAGCATTACGCCTGGCTGCCACTTCAGCATAAACGGTAGAAAATGAAAGTGACAGGCCGTGGAGGTAACAGCAAAAAAATCAACAGAATATTGACGTTTATAATTTGTGACAAACCAACAAAAGGCATTGTGACATTTTTACAAACTGACATCTAGCATCAAATGCAGGTTTTTACAGTTAGTTATTTAGCTAATGCTTTTTCTTTATACTCTCCGGTTTTATACCAAACACATGGCATGCATTAAGCTTAAGTTTTTAAGTTATCCTGAATGTTTCTATGGCAACAGAGTTAGTTAGTTAAGTGAGAAATTCCTGCTTTGGGACCTGTGGAGTTACTGTTACCACCCCGGCGATGATTATTTTCCTGTAACAGCATGTCCCGAAGTGATTTACTCCTCTTATACTACAGCAATTTACCAATAAATACAGTTTTTATTTATTAAAGAATGACACATCGTACTTTTCATCCCTTTATGGTTATATTTAATATTGTGGAGCATCCATGAGATAAGTTAGCTCCTGTTGTCACTTACATTATAGCAGCTATAAACAGTCGTTCCCTCACAAGCCTCACTTTTTTCTCTCTCGTGAATTTAATAAGACAAAAAAATCGCAGCTTGTCATGTTGCAGAGAAACCGCAAAGAAGCGTAAACTTCTCTGTCCTGAAGATGTCGGGAAAACTTACAGCTTTATCTCTGATGTTACAAAATGCTGACACTGGAGACTCCTTCTATAAATGTTAAATAAACATCTTACAGAAAACTTCACCAAACGAAAGATTTTTTAAATATTTGTTTATGCAGAGTATCCGCTGTACAAGTCCCTGTGAAAGAGCTGAGAACGTATTAGAATGATACGCATTAAGAATTATAAACCGGCACTACTTTTAGAGCTGCTGTTATAGAAAATTAATCAACAGCTTCTGACCAATCACAATCCAGAACTCAACAGCGCTGCTGCGTAAAAAAATAATACTTATTTCAGCCTAATTGTGACATAGCATTTATGAAATTATTTATCGTAAGTGCCAGTGATTAACTGTACGTATTTATATTTATACATATTCGTTTTTTTTATTCAGTAATTTGTTGCTCACATTTTAAAACTCTTTCTAATTGGTCATTTTGGACATTTTTGTTGAGGAATATGTCACTGATGAGTGTTTCATTGAGCAAAATTAGCCCAATATGGATGTCTAGATCCCCGTCTTGACTCTCGTTCGGTTTCAGCCAGCACAAATAAGACGTAACCCGTGGCCCTTTACGGTTTCTCCTCTCTGATTTGTCGACAGCTGCGCGGCCGAGTCGCGGCTCCGTCTTTTCTCCGGCCGCAGTAATGCAGGCGGTGGTGCTAATGCCCTGCGGGACAGGTGCGAGGGTGAGCTCTTTATTCGAGGTGAGGGGTGAGAGGGGGGCTCTGTCATTAGCAGGGCATTACCCA